>NC_057795.1:2117788-2148385 GCF_018294505.1 Triticum aestivum
GACAAGATAATAGTAACTGAATGTTAAACATATATGTGGGGCTCCCCCCCCCCCGGTACATAATGTGTAGGTGAACTAACAGGTGGTGTGAACTTTTTTTTCGAGAAAGGGTGGATTTTATAGGCTCAAATGGAGCATCAAGATGATACATCACACTCAACACACACACGGCCTCTGCATAACTAAGATGCACACAGCCAACCCAACGCGCACACACACAGAAACACACTGTCAACTAGCGATGTCATAAAACCAAAAGCTATGTGCAGGTGTGGAAAAGGGAAAAAAGAAACAAGAAATAAGCCCCAAAGCGATTAGATGAACGATCGAAAAATACAACTAAGACCATATCCGCACAAACCATTGACAAGGATCTTCAACAACAACGTCTTCACGAAGGAAGCGACACTCAAGCGACGCCGTCACCGGATCCAACCACAAAGGTCAGTTTCATAGTTTTTACCCCGAAGAATCATTCCGAACATATCCGAGCAATGCCTCCAACAAGGTAACGACATAAAAAAAACATCGCCATTGCCAGGAATAACCACTCGGGTCTCTCCTAGGCTTTCGCCCCGGAGCTCGAGACCAGGCGCACATAGCACCACCATCCAAATCTCACATGTGTTGTCTCCACCGCTTTTCCACTATCCGAGCAGCTACAATTGGATCGCCACTACTCCACAAACAACCTTCTGCATCAAGTCATTGTCCATAATTTGGAACCCACCACTGAAGTCAACCACCGGATCAGGAGATAAAACCTTCCGAAGTCTTTTTGGTGATGTCGTGGATCCGTATGAAGTCGATGCAGAACAATCTACATATGCCACCATCCGGCCAATCGGATCTAAATCACCTCATTCATCCAGCACATCACCGCAGCCCCAACAATCCACGGACTACGTGGCCGGAGCAATGCCAAGACCACCGTTGCCTCAACGACCACCACGTCGGAGCCACCACCACAAATCGAGGGAGGTGGGCGCTACCATAGACGAGGGCCGCCATGCATGAGGCATATTTGTGACTGGCCGTAGCTAGGTCGGATCTTGGAAGACGTCAGGTGCAGCTTATGGGGAAACAGATCACCGCCACCATGGCCACTGCCAGTCCGCGACTGCATCTGACACCAGCCACCGCAGACCACGACTCCATCTTAGGGAGGAGGTCAGGGGCGCGTGCAGCAGGCTAGGGGATCAATTTGCCCCGTCGCCACCATCCGCCATCGCAGGACCTTGCCGCCACCGCAGGTCTGCCCCAGCGCCGCCCACATCGCCACCTTGGTAGCACCACCACCAGCACTAGGGCCCCCGCCCTTGCTCCCAAGATCCGCTGCCTACATGCTTCATTTGGGGCCGCCGTGCCTTGCCGGCTGGAGCGCACCCCGCGCGAGGGATCTCAGCGCGAGAAGACATCCCCGCCACCTCCGTCGGCCAACCGGGCTTTGCCTGCTGGTGTCCTCCGGCGGCGGCGGGGGAGCTGATGGAGAGGACGGGGTCGGCGGCGGCGGCGGCTTGGGTTTCCGCCCTCCCCCTCCCCCCTCCCCGTGAGCGATGCGAGCGGTTCAACACCTATAAGGTGGTGTGAACTACACGCAACTCTTCATTAATTTCACACAACAGTATGTGCAGACACCTAACATTTCGTCACAGCTGCATGTCATAAGACTACCCATAGTGGGAATAACATAGGTGGTAACATCAGACATCTCTAGGCAAAATAGATGATGTGGTGAGTAATTAATGAGCAAAGAGAGGCATGTGGTAACAAAGCTAGTTACTATAACATCACACATACCAAGATAAGATGAGTCTATAACCTAATAAATGAAATGTTGCATGACAGCTCACATATGTTACTCCCCACTATAGTGGTAGTAACATAGACTAGTAACATGCACCCATTGTGACTAGTCTAACCCCCCCGCTTGTTAAATGTTTATCGTCCCAGCTTGTCATTGTTGTGGTACTATTATGGCGACGGTGGTGCTCTCGTGGTGGTGATGGTGTTCCTTCTGGTGCAGGTTCTGCAGCGCGCCGTAGCTAGTGCCACTCATCTGGTCCATGACAAACGCGCCATGCGACCGCACCATGTTGCCCGAGTTGGCCATGGAGGTGGGCCAGTGCGCGGACATGGGCTCCCTCTTGGTCGGGTCTGGTGCGGTGGTGGTGAAGATGGATCTAGGGGAGGCGTTTCTAGCAGGAGGAAGGGTGGAGGAATGCGTTGGAGAGGAGCTGCTCATGGCTGATGCTGCCTGGATTGAAGGAGGACATGCACCGATTCGGCCTCGTGAAGATAGAAGCACGACGGCGACGGCCAAGAGAAAATCCATCTTGGAGGTCATCGGCGGCCTTCTCTGGGGAGGAGCTCACTGCCGCCAGCAAACTTCACGCGGCCATCCTTGCCATCGTCCATGTCATAGCGGAGGACCACGGCGAGGCACACATCGGCCCATGTTCGGCAACGCCATTGGCCACCCACGTCCAGATCAGTATCGGGGAGGATCAACTCCTACACCGGGAAGTAGGACTGTGCACCGTGAAGACCACCACCATCAACTAGGCTCCGGTTCTCGCTCGTCATCGTCCTCTTCTGCGGAGAGGAGGAGGAACGAGAAAAAAGTGGGGGCAGGTGGGAGGAGAGAAGGGATTTGTTTGGCTGCCGGCTACCTCTTGAGCATGCGTTGGTTTTCCCTTGAAGAGGAAAGGGTGATGCAGCAAAGTAGCGTAAGTATTTCCCTCAGTTTTGAGAACCAATGTATCAATCCAGTAGGAGGCTACACGCAAATGCCTCGTACCTACACAAACAAATAAGAACCTTGCAACCAGCGCGATAAAGGGGTTGTCAATCCCTTCACGGCCACTTGCAAAAATGAGATATGATAGAGACAATAAACATTTTTGGTATTTTTATGATATAGATTGGAAAGTAAAGATTGCAAAATAAAATAGATCGGAAACTTATATGATCGAAAATAGACCTAGGGGCCATAGGTTTCACTAGTGGCTTCTCTCAAGATAGCATAAGTATTATGGTGGGTGAACAAATTACTGTCGAGCAATTGATAGAAAAGTGCATAGTTATGAGAATGTCTAGGCATGATCATGTATATAGGCATCACGTCCGCGACAAGTAGATCGAAACGATTCTGCATCTACCAGTATTACTCCACACATCGACTGCTATCCAGCATGCATCTAGAGTATTAAGTTCATAAGAACAGAGGAACACATTAGGCAAGATGACATGATGTAGAGGGATAAACTCAAGCAATATGATATAAACCCCATATTTTTATCATCGATGGCAACAATACAATACGTGCCTTGTTGCCCCTGCTGTCACTGGGAAATGACACCGCAAGATTGAACCCAAAGCTAAGCACTTATCTCATTGCAAGAAAGATCAATCTAGTAGGCCAAACCAAACTGATAATTCAAAGAGACTTGCAAAGATAAGAAATCATACATAAAAGAATTCAGAGGAGATTCAAATATTGTTCATTGATAATCTTGATCATAAACCCACAATTATTCGGATCTCTACAAACACACCACAAAAAGAATCACATCGAATAGATCTCCAAGAAGATCGAGGAGAACTTTGTATTGAGATGAAAAGAGAGAGAAGAAGCCATCTAGCTAATAACTAAACCCGAAGGTCTGTGGTAAACTACCCACACTTCATCGGAGAGGATATGGTGTTGATGTAGAAGCCCTCCATGATCGATTCCCCCTCCGGTGGAGCGCCGGATAAGGCCCCAAGATGGGATCTCATGGGTGCAGAAGGTTGCGGCGGTGGAAATAGGGTTTCGTGGTGCTCCTGGATGTTTTCAGGGTATATGAGTATATATAGGCGAAGGAAGTCGGTCAGGCAAGCCACGAGGGGCCCACGAGGGTGGGGTGCATGCCCACCCCCTTGGGCGTGCCTCCCTGCCTTGTGGCCGCCTCGTTTCTTTCTTAACGCCCACTCCAAGTCTCCTGGATTGTGTTTATTCCAAAAATAACTCTTCCGAAGGTTTCATTCCGTTTAAACTCCGTTTCATATTCCTTTTCTGTGAAACACTGAAATAGGCAAAAAACGGCAATTTGGACTGGGCCTCCGGTTAGTAGGTTAGTCCCAAAAAAATAATATAAAAGTTCTTAGTAAATCCCATTAAACATCCAAAACAGGTAATATAATATCATGAAACAATAAAAAATTATAGATACGTTGGAGACGTATCAAGCATCCCCAAGCTTAATTCCTGCTCATCCTCGAATAGATAAATGATAAAAACAGATTTTTTGATGTGGAATGCTACCTTGCATATTTTCAATGTAATTTTCTTTATTGTGGCATGAATGTTCAGATCCAAAAGATTCAAGATAAAAGTTTAATATTGACATAAAAATAGTAATACTTCAAGCATAATAACAAAGTAATCATGTCTTATCAAAATAACATAGCCAAAGAAAGCTTATCCCTACAAAATCATAAAGTTTGGTCATGCTTCATTTTCGTCACATAAAATACTCCCATCATGCACAACCCCGGTTTCAGCCAAGCAATTGGTTCATACTTTTTAACGCGGTTCAACTTTTTCAACCCTCACGCAATACATGAGCGTAAGCCATGGATATAGCACTATGGGTGAAGTAGAGTATGATGATAGGGATTGTGTGAGAATACAAAAAAGGATAAAGTTTCACATTGACGCGGCTAATCAACGAGCTATGGAGATGCCCATCAATTGATGTCAATGCGAGGAGTAGGGATTGCCATGCAACGGATGCACTAGACCTATAAATGTATGAAAGCTCAACAAAAGAAACTAAGTGAGTGTGCATCCAACTTGCTTGCTCACGAAGACCTAGGGCATTTTTAGGAAGCTCATCATTGGAATATACAAGCCAAGTTCTATAATGAAAAACTGCCACTAGTATATGAAAGTGAAAACATAGGAGACTCTCTATCATGAAGATCATGGTGCTACTTTGAAGCACAAGTTTGGAAAAAGGATAGTAACATTGTCCCTTCTCTCTTTTTCTCACATTTTTTTCTCTTTTTTTCCTTTTTTTATTTTGATGGGCTTCTTTGGCCTCTTTTTTTTATTTGGGCTTCTTTGGCCTTTTTTATTTGGGAGATACTGGACGCAGCAAGAGGACTCTTGACAAGTTACGAGGATGTTGTAGCCACAGGCCAGGGTGCATGTCTGTAGACGAACGAAACACGTCGTTATTGTTGTCGTCATTAGTTTAGACACTAGACTGGATCCAAACTGACTCTTCATGCGACATGGAGCAATGTATCACATCGATCACAGGTAGGTGTTGATAGACAGGTCGACCAACCAACCACGGCAAAATTGTTGGAACTTCTTGCACAAGATTACTATTTAGGGGAACTTAAGGAATAAGTTTTCATAATAATTTTGACAGGGTCACTAGTTTATCAGCTCGTGCACCCTCACATGGTGTCTTCTTTGAAGGTGTCGAACCCTTAGTAGGAGAGAATCTTGAGCGAAAACGAGCCAAAGATGGACACTCTATTTTCAACATCGAGTCAACCTCGTGACTTCGACTCACTTTTTTTTCGAGAAGGAGGATGACCCTGCCCTCTGCATCTGGGAGATGCATACGGTCATTTTATTGATTATTCTCGAGAACCTTACAAAGTATAACAACAATATGCCTGAATCCGCCATCTTGGCAGTATCTGCCACTACTCCTATCCAAATGATGAAGGGGTGCAACCTGGGCCACATACCCATACCTCTCACCTAAGCCTAACATCTAAAGCCGGAGGCCCCGACCGAGCCATCTGCCGGGTACGGGGCTCAAACAGGTCTGACGCACTCACATGTTTCGCCGCCGCCATCTTCCACTAGTCCATCTTCAAAGCAGATTGAGGTGACAACCTTGGCAGGTCATCCGCCATCAATGCCACCACGACGCCAAACGACGACCTCCACCTACACGAGCCTTGGCAGGTCCTCCGCCATTGACGCCACCACGACGCCAGCCGACAACCTTCACCTACGCGAGTCCATCTCCAAGCAACGGACGTGAATCCATGATAGGAAAGGGTTGCACCACCGCCGTCTCCCACCACCCACAAGCGCCACCCAACCCCAAGGTTCCCAAAGCGGCGCCTTCAAGAAGGGAACGACGTCGTGAGCACCGCCGTCGCCCAACAGAGTTAGGGCTTTCGCCCGGGAGACCTAGGGGGAGGTTTAGTGAGGAGATCAGTCCATACCGACGCCTCCAGGAAGGGAAACAACGCCCTCAGGCGTCGCAGTTGGCGCAGCCGGTGATGGCCGGCCCGGGATTTCGCCCGAACTAGATCTCCACCACCAGCAGCACCACATGTACAGAACCGGCGACCGAGAGGAAGCACGGCCCGACCAGACTGGCCCGCACGCTGAACATGGGAGGAAGGGAGGCGCCAGATCGCGCACACCGACCGCCGCAGAAGCCGCCGCCGGCCGCCAACGACCATCAGATCCCGTCGCCCGCGTGGTCAGGACACCAGATCCACCACCCGCACGGCTGTTAGCCGGCCGTGCCTTGCCAATGGAGCCGCCGCTCCAGATCCGGGGTTCCCCGCACAGAAGCAGGGCAACCGAGGCCTCGCCGCCACCATCTTTGGCGTCCCGGGCTTGCCCGGCGGCTGCCTCAGGAGGCGGCGAGGGAGGGGGTTCGGAGGAGGGGCAGCTAGGGTTCGGAGGAGGAGGCAGCTAGGGTTGGGAGGAGGAGGCGGCTAGCTCCTGGAATTTTCACATGTATAGATTCACGCCTGACTTCGACTCACTTGAAAGGCAAGAAGATGGAAAAGGACTATGCATCTTAATTTCCAAGAAACAACTATATTAACTTAGCCAGTAGGCAAGATGCAGTATAACTTAGCTTTCTTTCAGAAATTTTGACATCCAATTCATTGAGTGAAACTGAAACCTTACCTCCACACCTCACGGAACCACCTAGCTAGTAGTAGGACATTTCTGGCCGCTAGAAAAATAGGCCTTGTCACAAGTTCATCAGCAGATGTTCGAGTAGTACAGTACGTTGCTCTTTGTGAGGGCACGCTAACATCAATGCTGTTTCCATACAGCCGTCATTGGCCGTTGTCGTGATCCTTCTGCTCAGTCGTATCTAAAACACATCTAAACTTGGCCTAATTCCAGTAGGAAATTCAGGTGGGGAAATCGAGGAGAAAGTACTATTTCTAACCATTTTGTGAGGATTATCGATGGATTTCTTGACATTGCCGAGAAATGACAAACAAATAGAAAACGGTCGATGAAGATACATTTCCACCAAGATTAGGCCAGTTCCCCACCCAGGCTTCAGTTCTGAATCTCCATCGGCGGCGGGCAGAAGCTTCAGTTTCAGCTGGCAGTGCAAATGATCTTTCCATCATGCTGAATTCAAAATGGGAAGTACGTACGACCACCAATGGAAAGTTGTAGCGAACAAAGAGCCAGCAAACAAAAATAAAAGCTTGGCTTTTGCTGACAAATAAGCAAGAGAGGCCTGAATTATCCAACTCCTTGGCATGCATTACACAGTGCACTGATTAAATAGCATTCACCAATCAAATTAAACGGTACTGCCCACATTATTACAGATCAGAAATAGTACTGAATAGTATACAGAATTCTCTCACACTCACTCACAAATAGTCATATGAAACACTAGTCGGCCATACACGTCTGGTGCACATTGAAAATCACAGTGCACAATAAAACAAGCACATGGAAAGTAAGAACAAATCCTGATGGCTCCACATTCCTAGCCAACCTTCTCTTCTTTCTTCTCTTTTTTTGCGGGAAAATCTAACTAGAATTTTCTTCTGAGGCTAGCAAATGGATGAAAAAACATAACAAAAGTTAGTAGCAGATCATCATGACACAGCCCATTTTTCATGATACAAAAAAAAGAATGTAGAAAACAGGATTACAGTCTTACATGCTGGGTCTTCAAATCTTTGGTCGGGGATGTGCTTGATCTTCTGCCAATTTGGATGTCTGACTGTTTGACACGACTTCGTGAACTCACCACTGCAGTATGCAACACAAAACTTCTCAAGAGAACGGGGCAGTGTTGGAAGCGACCGGATATTCAAGCACCCTTCGATTTGTAGTTCCTTGAGCGATGTAAGGTGCTCCATATTGCCTGGTAAGGCATCCCAGTTGCACCGACCAAGCCAGAGCACACGAAGATGAATGAAAGTCACAAGTTCAGGACCAGGTCCCGGTTGGCTCCATCCACCCAAGACAAGTTTTTTCAGGTTCTTTGGGCCACCTTTCTGCTTATCCACCATCCAATCTGGGTACCTCAAGCTTTCATATTCTGCAATAATCAGTTCTTCGATACCAACAGGAGGGCACAGGCCCTCAAGCACCTCTGCTTCAACTTCTGAGCTGCACCTTGTACCATCATCACCCCATTCCAACTTCAGTTCCTTCAACCGATCCTTGGCACCAAGATTGGCTTCAACAGCTTCCTCCTTGCTTTTAACATTTTCAAGGCCATTGATTGTCAGGCTGCCGCGAAGCTTGTTTAGGTCCCTAAGCTGCTTTATCTCATAACCCTGCTCATTCCTTACTGTGAACCTGCTGCTTGGTAACGCTTGGAGTGAGATAAGCCTGCCTATGCTCGGACATTCCAAGTTCTCACAAATTATGTACCGCAGGTTGATAAGGTTATCAAGTGTAAATTCCCAAATTTGGCCATGGCCATGACGACCAAAGTCCAGCAGCTGGATATGGTGAAGTTTCTTAGTTAGTGTGCTTGGTAAAATTACGGTGCATTCGAATGTCCTGAAAGAAAGATAGCATAGGTCCTTTAACTGGCCAATGGATTCTGGGATCGAGAACTTCTTGGGTTTGGTGATTTCAAGATGTTCCCGGCTAAAAGCAACCGCCAGTACCTGCAATTTTTGCAGCCGCTTGCATATATTGTCAATGACGTTTTCCTCAACTGTAGTACCCTTTTCAACAACATAAATTATGAGTGTTTGTAAATTTTCCAATCCAAGGATCTTTTCAGTAATCAATTCTCCATCATAATTCTCTACAAGAAGATGGCAGACGTCTTGGGGAACATCTCCTTTCCATCCTTCTCCTCTCTGACTCCTTGCATTCTCGATTCTGAAGCATTCCGTTCCACTAATCTTGTCTAATAAATCATGCAACAAGTCAGGAATTGTAAACCAATCAGGCCATTCTCCTCCTTGCTGAAGAAATGAGCATGACACTAACTCCTGAAAATAACTCTCAGCTATATCTTCCATGTCCTCCGTTGCACAACTGGTCTTTATAAACCCTTGTGCTACCCACAAGCGAACTAACACATCCCTTCTTAACTTGGATCTCTTGGGGAAAATACTGCAATATTTGAAGCTTCGCTGGAGATCTGGATTAAGTTGTTGATACCTCAACCAAAGAGCACCCATGGTCTCATTCAATATTTCCGGATTAAACTGCTGATAATAACATGGAATTAGCACTTTGGATGAATAATATAGTGATATTTGTCTATGGAACATAAATTTATAATTTAATTTAGAATGCTTGCATGGCATTAGTATGTAAAATATGGGTGCAACCAAATGTTCCCAAGAGTCCAAAAACAAATACGTTTTACATAGATACAAATTTGTGCTCATTTCGTGGGTGCAAACTTTCACGACAATATGAACTATTTTGAACTGAAAAGAAAAAAAAATATGTTTAAAAAAAAGAACTTTCGTGAAACATTTCTATCTACAGAATATTTATGTTGTAAATAGGGAAAACTTTGTTTTTGCCACTCTAGGTTTTGACCACTTTGCTTATGCCACTCTAGAATTTGACATTTCACTTTTGCCACTCTTAGTTTTTGATAATACATCACAATTGCCATTCTGTGGCAAAATCAATAATTTAAGAGTGGCAATTGTGATACATTGTCAAAATATCTTAATATACCCATGATCAATAGACGGCCCAAATAAAAAAAACTCATAGGAGGTTGATAATCTATCACCGACTCCGGCCATATCTATGCACCGAAGGTATGTGGTTTTGGGCCATTGGATGGGAAAGTGTCCCGCAAGATTCATGAATAAGTTGGGATATATCATATTTGTAGCAATAGCCTTGTATTGTACGAAAATCTACCTGCACTTTAGCCCTTCGGGTTCCTGGTTTCTACTATTGTTGCAAAATAATCGTTTAATTCTCACCCATAGTCCATTTAAGAAAATTAACCCGAGATTTTATCTCATCTAAAATTTAATAAAACTTAAATGAGTTTCACCATCAAGTTTCATATCCAAAACATGATGAAACTGATCACGAAAAAAAAACAAGTTAAATTTGATGAATCTTAGTTTTATATATCAACCGTAGTTTAGAAAAATTGCCACAAACTGTGGTGCAAGTTGATTTTAATTAAATACAAGCTTTTTAAAAAAATATGTCAGTTGTCAATTGATCATGTCCATCACTTCATCATCCAATGGTTGCTAATGTATGTGTGCATCTGATAAACAAATTCACTTGGTGAACTAGATATTGTCACAAAGAGGAAAGTAGGACATCTTAAAAATGCTCAAAACATAAATACATTAACATTATATTGTTTCAAATGTCTCACCATGACAAACATATAGGTTCAACTTAGTCGTGTATCCAACATTGTTAATTTTTATTATTAGCTATTGAGGTTTCTTAGCTCGTTCTTTAGGATGACGTCTAATTCTTAATAGATGCAGTAATGATGTATTCAATAAGTTTGTAAATAGATATTTTCACATAAATACGTTGGTAGAAAACAATTATTTATTTTACTATTAATAAAACCATGGTGAATCTAACAACATTATTTTATTCTAGTGCTTCTATTTGTTTGGCCTACTTTTGTTTTCAAAGTCTTAGAGGTCATGAGGGTATTAGAGCTTGTCTCTCCTAGCGCATTAGGTGTATCATGGTACCGCTCATTTGTAGCATTTTTGGCCTGTTCAAATAACCAATTAAGTATATTTCACTTCAACTACTGGATTGTAGCAATAAAAGCGCAAATGGAGATGCTTCTATGTACACAAACTCTCAAGATTATGTTTTGTGGGAGGTATGTCCTCCACGCGAGTGATTTACCTGCTGTGAAGTAATCATGCTATTTTCAATATATCCATTTATAGTTTCTCTTCCATCAAGGACACTGATAATATGTTGTGTATCTGGTCTCCTTGCCGGGTTGAACTCCATGCACTTCATTGCAATCTCAGCACATACTCGTACCTGTTCCAGTTGTACATCCCGTTGTGGTTTCTCCAATATGGCACTCCAACTTTCAACTACCTATGAATTATATTAGTGTATTATTAAAACAAGAGACATCTTATGCAACACAAAATTAATGTATGTAGTAGTACATATATACGAGGCCCATAAATTATGTTACCAGCTGATACAAAACCCCATCAGATAACACTTCGAACTACCAAACAAAAATTCCCCAAGAACTTAATTAAGGTGCGCTCTGGTTTCTTCTCACATGGTATCAACTGAATTAATAAAAAATATGCATCCCATGAAATCTGCCATGTCATGTGAGGGTAATGGAATTGCAAGGACATAATTTTCATCAACTAGACTTAATGTTTGTCTAACCAACTCTTCATCCCATTGTCCTGTAGATCGATCAGTAATGTCACAAACTTATGAAAAAGTTGTCCACCCCTTGGAGTAATCAACTTTCTGCTATTGCAATTAGGTATCCATGCATCATCCCAAATGCTATTTTTTACCATCGCCAACTCTCCAAATATATCCTCGAGCCTAACAAAGAGTGGTACTTTCTCTGTCGTTTCGGCTTATACCATGCCAAATGGGATCATCGATTGGTAGGAGAGGCGATGGCACGGGAGAGAAGCAAAGTCAATCAATAATATATGGCGTACAATTTGGCAAAATGATGTGCCTAGCTAAGGTAAAAAATGCATATGACATGCTCTGCATGGAAATCTTCTAGGTCATGTTACTCTAGCAAACCAGCATATTAAGGTTCTTCCACAATGATGGCATGTAATCAAGGAGCATCATAGGCTTGCCCATGAGTAGAAGACATACAAGATAACGTAGATAGCTATGGTTGTACATGTGGTAACATAAAAGTATGATGTAGCTATTATACCCCAAGGCTCAAGTGATTAAAGGTCGATGGTCGAGGCCCCCTCATGGCATGATTAATCTTAATGTCGATGATGCTTTCGATAAGGACATGCTACACTGAGCAGCAGGTGTAGTTTTGAGAGATTCCAGGAGCTTTCATTGTGGTGGAAACCTAAAGATTGACATGTGTAGTAATGCACTAACAACAGAGGCAATGACGTTGCGCTTTGGATTACAACTTAAACAGAAAATGGGTTGCAACAAAATGGTCACAATCTCCTACAATTCTAAGGTAATTGAGACCATGATCAATGGCGGAAGAACCTCAGGTCCTGTAGGGCATACTTTTATACGATAGTTTCCATATCTTATACGAATTTCCACGAACACTGGGTGAACATTGTAATAGAGAACCCAATTATGTGTCACATGTATAAGCTAAGATGGCGATATCGTCAGTGTGAAGATCCCTTCTTTGACCAATGATGTAGCAGTTATCACTATCTAATGAATACAGATACAAGGTAAAAAAATATGCATCAAAATTCAGGTTATAGATAACTTGGGCATCGGTGATGAAATGGTACAACCACTCTCCCGCAGAAATAAGCTAAGCATTATTGTTCTTACATGTGCGGATATGCAAATTGACACTTTCTCCTTCACAAAACGAATTTGTATAGAAGGTATTTATTCTAAAAAATATTACTCATCAAACTATATATTTTTGTTGGATTTTATTCATGTTTTAAATATATTTTCATCACTAAGTATCAATAGTCCCTCCGTAAGGAGCATTCTCATTTTTATTCCATTTGTAAATCATGGTGTTAGACCAATGCATAAAAGTTGAACATAAATGTTTGAAAGTGCATATTCGCACCTAAGTATGTTTTATTTTGATGACGACAAACTAAAGGGACTAATAAGATGGCTATGTGTATGAGCAGGTTTTACTCCCATGAGCGAGTGGTGTCGAGGATCGATGACCCCTTAAAACTAAAGGGCTCAAGGAGGAATTTCCGGCAAGCATGTCCACCACTTACCGGGGCTCGACCGCTTGCATGGATAGGAGATGGGTAGAAGAATGGAACTCGCTCACTACAATGCCATGAACTCTGTCCATTGCGACATCATGTCTTAATAGGAATGATAGAATACCACATCAATGAAGTGTAACATCTATTCACGAGGTTGGTATCCAAAGAACCTCTATGTTAGGTGTGCTGGTCCTCCGACCAAACTTGTTGTCGGGTGCGCCACGAGTGAGGTCAAAGTGTGCAGCAAAGAAAAGTGTTGGTCTATGGTGCCAGTCTATGTCCCAGGTGGTATCCTGGTATAATGGACGTGAACTGGTTGTTATGTTGGGTGTTATACCCACCCTCATCTTCCTAGAGCTGGGTTTCCATGTTGGACTAGGGGAACGGTGGAAATGCCAAGATCGTTTCTGACTCACACAAACCATATTCCCCGGTGGGCTTTGTGGTTAAAAGATCAAATTTAGGAAGAAGAGAAGGAGCGGAAAGAAAATATGCTCAAGATAATCCTTGCCAGTCGGCGTTGAGGTGTCTGATTACAAATCACCACCCACAATATAAACTTTGGAGCCGCAGAGGACGAAGCCCAGCTAGAGCAAGATAGTTGAGAGGCCACAAAGGTACCCATACTTCGTAGTATGTTCGTACGTGACCTGGTGCTACATGATCGGACCCTTCCTTCCCTAGGAGAGGATAAAAAATCATGGCCCTTCATCCATTCTCTAGAGTCAACTTATACATTAGCCATGCGTTACCGACTTAGATTGGAATCAATTATCACATGTGCTTACCTCTCACACAAGATACCATTTCCATCAACCCAAAGTCCAATGCCAAATGGGAAGGAAAAATCTAGGTTAATATGCAATTTTAGTGTTGGCCGGAGCATCATTGCATGAAACTTTCGCCTTCAGGGTAGTTGTTTTCACATGAATCATCTAGAGTTTTCACTGCCCGTCTTGGGCCAAAATCAAATGCAGACACTTCGACTCTTTCTCTGGTGCTCTTTGGTTCCACTGCGAGTGCCTGGTCAAATGTGTTGGAGGCTCAAGTGTCCCTTGTTCCTGGCTAGTGTCTGGGTTGCGACGTGATGCTAGAGGCAAACACTCTCGCCTTCTATCTATCTTCTCTCGGGGGATCTGGAGTCTCCGAGTAATTCAAGAAGGATCCTTCCGGCCTAACTCTCAGACCCATAGCTACCTTGCTTGACTGGGTTTGAATCATCCGTAGGTGCCAACTTGGAGCCTGTGTATGTGTAATTTCTGCACAAAACAACTAGTTTTTTTCCTCACTACATATACGCCACAATAACCCTTCGGGGTAGGTTGACCACTCCATTCCATACATTTTAGATCCATGGTTGAACTCCCTACCCTCTCAACTCTAATTTTTTATTCCTTGAGATATTTGTGCTGGATTTGGGAGGAGTTAACACTAAAATAGATATGCGCCCTTCCTCTCTCACTAACCATTTTCTTGATTTGCAAAATTCCAAGATTATTACTTTGATCTAGTTCCTCTTGGAGGTTGAATAGTCCCAAGCGGTAAGAATCATCAGTGAGGAATCAATTTATGATTTACCCTGCTGCTTGTAAAGTATTGAGGCCACCTAAAGGTCTACCACAAATGATTTAGCATCGTTGTTATGGTGGTGGCTCAAAGATAGTAAGATGCTATCGAGTTTTCTTGAATTTAATGGAAAATAGAAAGATTTGATGATGATCAATCATTCGGTTAAGGTGGATCTCAACCAATCAATTTCTACTATATACGTACAACATTACAATGGTTAAACTAATTATTAGAAATGCAGGATAACCAATATGAAATGCTAGAAAAACTAACGCGCTGAAAGGATTCCCTCAGCGCCGAGGAGCCTTGGTGGCATCGAGAAACTTTGGTGTCCTGACACCTATCCAAACGGTGATTAGCTCCCCTATAAGGAAGTGAACATCGGAATACTTCTTTATCTCCATGTGTCTTCAGTTACTTCTTATCTAATCTTGTTTACTTTGGTCCCTTGACCTTGCAAGTATCATATAGGTTGTGCTCACCTTAGTTTTATTAGGCAAACTTTATATTTTGCAATGACTATTCTAAAGGAAAGAGAGCTATATTTTGTAGACACCTATTCACCCCCCAATTGCATCCTACACTAAAATTTACATCTAAAATCATGATTTGGTCTGGTTCAACATGCTAATTCTTTGGATTTTGAAGTTTTACATATTAGCATGACATGATAACACTTTGGATGTAGTTCAACATGTCTTTTTTCCATCTATGGTTGAACCAAAGGAAACCTCCTTCTCAAAAAAAGGTTGAACCACCACTTGACAAAGTGTGGTTGAGTTGTAGGCATAGTTTAAAAATGGAACGAACTGTCCGTTTGAATGGAAAAGACTAAAACCGGCGGGCCCGTCTGTTCATTATGTTTCACAGACCGTCCCACCATTAGATGGGTGAAACCAGCTGAACCTCCCAGTTTTCTGCAAAATTGGTCAATAAACTTTGGTAGGTGAACACAATGAAGCCCAAAAATTATATTGGGAAAAGAGGGATTGAAAACCCACACTTGAGTCATCCGCCGTACCCAAGCCAATAACCACTATGTTAGGGTCATTTTGATGTCTATTATGAGGACACAACGCTATTTAACCATTTTCAGTACAAAATTAGCATATACTACCTCCGTCCGGGATTTTAAGTCCCGTGAGCAGGTTACAGGCGTCCTGAATTAGAGGGCCGCATGCAAAACGCTCGACCTTTTCTATTGGCTGGTTCTCGCGGTAGTTATTGCCTACGAAGGCACGCAACTAGGTGAGCAGATACTCATGTGCATGCAGCCAATGCATTCTTTTAGTTTAGCGAGCGGCCGCAGGAAATTAACAGGAGGAGCAAACGAATAATCAATGGGACAAGGAGACAGAGGGATTTTACACACTATGGTTGGTCAGACTCTTGCAGATTACTATGCACTGAGGCGTCTTGGTACACGCGTTTTGGTCTGGGGGGCCTTTAAACCCGGACCGAGGTAGTACTATATACTATTAATTATATTTTTTATGATAAAAACCATAAAATGGACCGGTTAACCAGCAGCCTAATCGGTGAAAACCTGAATGGAGAGGCCCACCGGTTCGGTGACCATTTCGGGTATTTTAAACTATTGTTGTAGGTGACTTCCATCTACTAGATGTTCAAATCCTAGTTTCAAATATTTTTCACGTCGTATAAATTCTAAGTCTTTAAATAAAGATATAAGTTCCATGGTGGTTAATTACTAAAAATGAAAGGGAGTGATATTATGTTGCATCTGAAAAGAGAAGCAAGTAATGTATTGGTTTTGAAGTCAATCCTTATCTTTAAAAGTGAACCTAAATCGTGCTTACCTTGTTAACATTATCATTTAGATCCAACCTCTCTCCTGTCAGTACCTCCGCGATTATTATACCAAGACTGTAGATATCAAGCCGGTGTGTGATTTCACCGTTGCAACATTCTGGTGCAACATAACCCCTGCACAATAGATGCGTCCGCGCTGAGTAACGGAATAAAAATGTGGAACTGTCAGGAGGCTTAGCAAACTTACGGTGTTCCGCGTATGTGTACAGTAAAAGTCTGGCTCTGCATTGGACGAAAGCACCTTGATAGACCAAAATCAGTAATTTTTGGTACCAAATTATCATCCAACAATATATTCTCTGGCTTTAGATCTAAGTGGACAATATTATTTTGATGAAGACAATGTAACCCCTGACAAATTCCTATTATAATTTGATACCGGTATGTCCAGTGAAGTCCGCAAGATGTATCTACGAAGGAGGAGAGGATAAAGCAAGCCGAGTATTATTTGACATACTTCAAGTCTATAGATAGTACATACGTGGTCATTATGTAAAAGAAGATAGCATATACATAGTGATATGTGGGATACTGAACCATGTGAAATTTAACGATGAAAATAAAGGATAAAAGAAACTTTGCGCCATATGATCCTACCCGTGATATACCCACGAAGACTCCCTTTAGGAAGAAACTCGAAGCAGAGCAACCTTTGTCGTACATCGGCCATGACCAATTTTCCTTCGTACTTTAACATACTGCCTTGCGTATCAGCACAATATC
This sequence comes from Triticum aestivum, assembly GCF_018294505.1. Classification (NCBI taxonomy): domain Eukaryota; kingdom Viridiplantae; phylum Streptophyta; class Magnoliopsida; order Poales; family Poaceae; genus Triticum; species Triticum aestivum. Next base: position 2,135,096 of record NC_057795.1, read on the forward strand.
CCAGAAACCGTACTATATTTTTGTGCTTCACCATCATGAGACATTCAACTTCACGGAGGTACTCCTTCTCATACTTATACGTATTTGACATCCTTTTTACCGCCACGGTCCTATTCTCAAGAATTCCCTACATCGATAAGATGCCTTGTCAGCAACAACTTCAGTTTCCAGATAAAGTTTGATTAAATCCTTTCCGCAAAAAAAAAAGTTTGATTAAATCCCAAGGCAGCTCAGAGTTACTGTACCTTATAAACCTCCGCATATCCACCGGAGCCAATATTCAGCTCAGGAGAGAAGTCATTTGTGATTTCTTTGAGAAGTGACAGTGGCAGCGGCTGGGGCTCTGCCGTTTCATCACATAGCATGGACTCCAGGTCCCGTGGTGTGATAATAGATCGGCATTCCATTTGCAATTATATGTCACGGTACCCCTGAAACAAGAGCAAGCGCATTGTTTGTCGCCCTTCTTCATTTCCCATAGGGAAAGTTGTTTGCTTGACAGCATATACGAGTTGTCAAATCATAGGCCTACTACTAACTCTGGTTGCAGTTTTGATTAGTAAAAGAAACACACAGTCTACCTCCTTAAGATGACGGAGCGTAGGCAATGAGGACAAATTAGAAATGAAGAAGTTTCTGGGTCAAGGAATTTTTTTGTGATTACCTGGCGAGGCGGAGGCCCAGGCTTGAAATGATTTCTTCCAAACTAGGAAAACGGATGATTTCTCAAGCTGTCAAGGAAGACTTCCAGAGATCATGTCCATGTGAGAGAGCATGGGAGAGCTATATTAAGAAACGCCTACCTAGTGAACACTTCACTAATAACTGCAATTTTTTTAAGAGCAAGCTCACCGCTACTGCTCGTGGTACGGAAGACTTCGCTTTTCCTCGTTGGCTCTGTGCTGCAGCTTCCTATGATGGATGTTGCTGCTGCTCAGCTTCTCCTCTTCTTCCTCTACCCGGCGAAGCCGACGACGAATGGTAGCGAGTGCTAGCTATTGTAGTGGTTGGAGTATAGAGCTCCAGGGCTTATGGCGATGGTGGTGAGGAGTCACCTCATTATATTTGCTCTCAACATGTACACCATTTGCTACATCCTGTCAACCTCGTCACTTCAACTCACCTTAATGGCAAAGAAGAAAAATGATGCACCCTAATTAATTTCCTAGCACAAGTTGGAGGATCGAACGTAGCTTTCATTCAGAACTCAATTAATTGATTGAAGCCGACTTCTTACTCAGAGCTTACTGGACTGGCTCTAACTGAGGGACAGCGACTAACTCCCTTCTAGTTTATAATTGTGTGTCTCGGTAATTAGTTTGACAAACGAAATTTTAGTCGTGCATCATAAAAAACCATACCACTGAATTTGTATAAAAAGAAGTTTTTTTAGATCACAGTACACGCAGACCCTACCCCTATGAGCACCTCCGAGAAACTGAGCCGGCATATCATCTTGAGATTGACGAAGTGACCAGAGGCGCCTCGTAGTCGATTGGAACGTCTACTCCCACTGAAATTAATCCAGGAATAATGCGAGCACCAGGATTTGAACCATGGTGGGCCGGGGATACGACTGTCCTCCTAACCATCCAAATATAAGTTGGTTCGCTAAAAGAAGTATTTTATTGCATATTTTTCTGAGACATTTCTTTTTTCTTTTCACGACGGGAGGTCAAGACCCCCCGACCTCTACATCACCGTGATGCACACAATTGTTTTCGCTAGAGTTGTTTTCTCGAAACGGAGGTTTGGACCCTCAGCCTGTGCATAATTTTGAACACAACTATTTTCACTATAGTTATTTTCTTGAAAGGAAGGTCGTCACCATTGGCCTCTGCATCATTGTGATACACACAAATATTTTTACTATAGTTGTTTTTCGAAAGCAAGGTCAAGACCATTGACTCTGCATCGTTGTGGTACACACAACCATTTTCACTACACAGTTGATGCAAGACAAGGAGGCCAATGTCATATCATTCTTTTTTGTTATTTTTTAAAGGGTCCAGTATGACAATGCTATGTATGAGCTCAGCATTCGGTTTTTTAGAAGGAAAGGATTAGAAACACAACATCATATAGTCTACACGTCTTTCCTTCTAGGTTCATAGTGCACATTTGTCCTAGGTTCAGAAAAAGAAAGAAGCATTCAATCCAAATGAAAGCATAGTATATTGCATCCATGAAAATATTTGCAAAATATAACAAAACTCATTGTTTAAGGCGGCAGCAGGTATAATAATATTGTGTAGGTTGACTATAAGAGTTTTTTTTTTTTGAGAAAGATGTGCTATAAAAAATGCCACATCAGATTTATGATAAGTTCAGGAGATAGATGACTGATGATAAGTGTTTTCCCGATATAAAACAAAAGTAGGCTACAGATTTATAGTCAGCTGCAATATGGGCAACAAGCTTTATATATTACTCCTTATTCTTTCATCCTCACTATGGGGAGTTCGACATAGTATAAAAAGATTGTGTAAGTGGAGTAATAAAGTTAGCCTCTCTAAAGTTAGCCAGGTATTAGTGACATACTAGATACGGATGTATCTAATACTAAAATGTAACTAGATACATCCGTATCTAGATAAATTTAAGACAAGAATTTTGAGACAGAAGGAGTAGTATATTGTGCATAACTAAACTACTATTCAGTTAATTGAGTGCAGATGATATGACAATGATATTTAACCACTAGCTAACTCCATTATTGGTTATGTCCGCTGTGTTAACCATCCTCACTATGGGGAGTTGGACATGAAACCACCCGTGGGGCCCAAAGATTAATGGAGTCGAGTACATGACGTTCAGGGCGTCGCTGGGGAGGCTGGCCGGTGAGATATTAGGCTGGTCATAGTGGGGAGTAATTAACTTAGACTAGTGTCATGCATATGACACTAGTCTAAGTTACTACCTTCATAATGCAAAGTAACATAATAGTAGTATCATAGATGGCTTCATTTACTAGCTCATAGACTCATCTTGTCTTGGAAAGCGCTATGTTACAGTAACATATTATGTTACCACCTCTCATTAATTACTTGCCACATAAGCAGAATTTTCTCGAAGAGCGCTATGTTACTAGCTAAGTTACTCCCACTATGACCAGCCTTAGAGTCAACAACAATTAAACATGGGTGGGGCTCAAAGATTAATGGTGTACTATGAAAAACTGAGCGTGTGAACTACGCAAAGTATTCAAAATGTTTTTGCACAGCTGTACGCGCAGACCACCTAAAATTAACCATCGCTTGTGACATGTTTATCGAGTAGCCATTGAATGACCCCCTTGTCATCGTGGTGGTATTATTATGGCTGGTCGTGATTGATCTGACATCAAGCCATTTTGGTCATTTTCCTGGCCTAATTTCTAAGATGTGTTAAAATACACTCACATCTGTGACCCATGGTTATGGGTACAGGAAAATTATCAGAGGTACCGAAATTAATAATTAACTATATAGGGAATTGAAAACCCAAAACTACTATACTTTGTGACTGCGAATAATCAACATTAATCATGGCTAAAGATTTTTTTTTTCTTTTCTTCTGGTTGCATCCCTGAGCAACCTGCATGAGATTGACCTGAAGATGCTTCAAAGTAAATTACATCAGTGTCTGGCACATGGTTTGCCTTCGCCAGTTGTTTGTGGCTGGATGCATCTCACTATTTCCATACAGTATCTTGTATTAATGATACATCTGTTGCCACAGCGCCCAAGATAATACATATATCCACATCAAATTCGTGGCCAACAAAATGAGAATAAAAAAATAAAAAGTTTCACCATATAAACAGAAGGATCCGGTTGGACATAAAAACTTGGTACATATAGAAAACTATTATATGGATGGGCAACTAGATTGACTACTGATGATATATTGAGATAGCGCCAAAACAGACTCTATTATTGGCTGTGGTCGCTGTGTTAGCCCTGCTCATCGTGGTGGGTTCATGACTTGGAATAGGGAAGTTTGGACATGAAGGGGCCTGTGGGGTTCTATAGCTAATGGAGTTCATTGCATGGCTGTACGAACACGTCCGAGGAGGCTGTCAACCTGTCTGGCAAGATAATAGAGTGCCCATCAATCAAACATGGGTGGGGTTCAAATCAAAAATTAATGGATGGACTACCTGTGCGGTTGGCCAGGTTGATGTGAGTAATGTGAACTGACAGGGCGGCCGGAGGACCAAACCATGAACCATGAACGCACAAGTCTTTCATTAACTTTACACAACTGCATGTGCAGACCACCAAACAGGGCGCCTCAGCTGTATGTCATATATCTTAAACTAGCTAGCTTACCTCGCCAGTGTGCACATTCGTGCTTTTTTTTCTCTTTGAACAGTGAAGGGCACCGAAGGACGCAGAACTTCATTATTCAAAGCGGTGCGCAACACGTCTTACAAACAGGACTCCAAAGAAACTGAAAATTATAGGCAAGTCCCTGATAGTTATGAAAAGGACCCTGAAACTGAAAAGAAAAGGTGATCGGGTCCAAACTGCTCTCCAGTGGATCCAATCATCGCCGGCGCCTGGGACGAACCACTTGGTCCGGCGAGACCTCTGCGGCTGCACCACAGACTCCACTTCAAGCAGCACTGCCTCCCTTGTTGGCATCAAGGACTGGAGGAATAAAACTGGCCGCCATTCAGCCTGAAGATTCAGTGGATCGTTAGAGAAGGCCGGCCAGCCATGGAGGGCGCCGTAGCTTCTCTGAATCCACTGCTGATTGTGCTCAGGATCCCCATCGTCTGCCTCCAGATTCACACCGGAAGCCCTTCTCTCGATCAGGGAACGACACCACCCTGGTCGGAAGCTAGGATCTGACGAGGCAAGACACACTCGGGTAGCAAATTGTTAGCCAATAAACCGTGCGTGTGTGCGTGCACTGGATGTGCCAGCTGCGGTTCTGGCCGCGTGCTGGCCGTGGTGTGTGTGCGTGTGTGTGTATAGGGCTGTTAGAGACCAGGTCCAGGGTGAGCGTGGCGATCGGGAAGGCTCGGCGCGTCGCGTGCGTTGCGGGCGCGCGCGGAGGACGCGGCCAGAGCGAGCTCGGTCGTGGGCGTGAGCAGGCAGGGGCGTGGAGAACGTGTCCATCGTGTGCCTGGGTATAAAACCCGTGTGTTGGTCATTGTAACAGCGAGGTGGTCGAGTTCGAGCTCGCCGGAAATACACAGGAGCCGTCTGTGCGGCAAGGTGTTCGAGCGCCTGGAAATCTTGTGTGTTGCCTCCTCTCGCTTCTTTCTTGTCTCCGGTGATCGTCGTGCTCCGGTGGTTCCATTTCTGCAACAACACAAACTACCCTGGGATCCTCTCCCTAAATCCCGTCCGCCACCGCGACAGCCGGTAGGAAGCGAGAGAGTAACCTCAGAGGTTTGATCCAGTGCCCCAACAAGCTTATTATTGGGGGATTCGCCATATCCGGCTCCTTCCTTAGGCCTCCACAATGGAGGCAGAGCAGAAGGGTCCAGCGGCGACCACCAGAGGCTGCTTGCAAGCTCCAGTGACCAACTCCCCCACGGCGTGACGCCAATCCACAGCACAAGGCCAAACACCACTAAAACGACAAACCTACACCTACTACCACAATAGACAGGAGCAGCCCAAGCTCCCCTCTCATCCCCACTCCAAGCAGCGGCGCCGCCGGAGGAGAAACAGAGAGGAGCCCGGGAAACCAAGGGGACTCTCAACGGGGAGGAGGAAAAGAGATAAAGGGCATTCGTGCTTTCAGGCTCACTCAAAGCTAATTATCTCCAATATGGAAGGTCTATCTTCCGGTTTTTGTTCCCTGCAGCGTATTGCTATGTGGATGCATCTAGTTACTTGCTGGTATTGTAGTAATGTTGGTGGCTTATTCCACCTGTGTCGATGCATCTATTGCTATGTCAATTATTTTGAATCATAGACGACTCTTACAGCACAATCTATGTCAATGTTATGGTGTGAATGTGCATATCCAGCTGGCAATATTTTTAGTTCAAAGCCAGACGTTAGCCTAACAGTCTGTGTATCAGCCACGCAGGCCCACTGGTCAGTGGTAGTAAGCGCCACATCACCAGAGTTGACCCAGTCAACTGGTGAACTGGGTCCGTGGGGCCCAGCCGCCAGCGACTCGAGGTGGCCCACTAGTCAGTGGTAGTAAGCGCCATGTCACCAGAGTTGATCCGGTCAACTGGTGAACTGGGTCCACAGGGCCCAGCTGCCAGCGAATCGAGGTGGCCCACTGGTCAGACCACGTTGGCGGCGGCGCCTGACACTGCTCCGGCGAGGCTTTTCGCGGCGACCGAACGCCGCCGAGCCTCGGAATCGCGCTACGGTTAGCTATTTTGCGTGCGGTTGGTCACGTTAGAACGGGCACTTCGAACCGCGTCCATCTAGCCTACTAGCGCGGCCTGGGGCGACCGGAGTTGGCCGGACGGTGAGGTACAGTGGCGGCCGGAATCGGAACTCGGTGCATCCGTTGCTCCGGAACGTTTGCGCGCGAAGTAAACCTACAGGGAGTACTAGGATGCCTCCCTGAGCACGATGGCATGCTTGCTTGACCATGGCACGGGCTACAACGTTGACGGTGAGCTCTACAGCGGAGCCCGAGCACGACAACGACGGCGCGCTCAGGACAGCGAGCTACGGTAAAAACGCAGGCAACCAGAGGGAGGGGAGAGGGATGGATGCTCACAGTGGGGCGCACGGTGGCCGCTGGTAGCTTAGGAGCGCGGAATCGGAGCGGATCGAACGTTGGCGTAGCGGTGGCCGCAGTTGGGGAAGAAGACACGAGCAACGATGGTGGCGCTTCCCAGGCTCGCTGTGTCGGCAGCTCGCCGGTGCTAGTGCACGTGTCCACGACGGCGACGACACGGGGAGGAGGGAGACGGCGATGGGTTTGTTGGGCTGGGCCTGCACACTGCGCACTAAGGCCCAGCCAACAGTGGCCCTTTTCCTTTTTCGTTATTTCTTTTCTGTTTTTCTGTTTCTATTTCTGTTTTGCATTTCTTTTAGCACTATTTAATTTTTTTAAAATATGAGCCCTGTCCATTTAAATACTAGTACGCAGCATACCTCATTGCCAGAAGGTGACTATTTCATTTGAATTTTTGATTGGAAGTAATGGATTAGAGGGGTGCTGTTTTGGTACTGTTTCTTGATGTTAGAGTCACTTACCTAATTCAATTAATATTGATCTTATTTTTATAGTCACCTTGGGAATATTTTCCACATTATGAACATTTTAGTTCCTGGATATGAACAACTTTTATTTTCACTTTAAGTTTTAAAATCCATTTGAATTGGAATTTGAAATGAGATTTGATACTGTTGATGATCAAGCACTGTTAAGCATGGTGACTTGGCATTATCAAGAGGATGATCAATGTAGTAATACAGGGGGGTGTTACACAGCTCTCTCTAGAGCGAAACTGAAACATAGCCACGAAATTTCCCTCCCACGGGCTCGCGGGCTGAGCTCTCTTATCCCATCCAATTTTAAGTCACTCGCCTCTGAAAAAGAAAAAATGGAGTCGTTCGACTTGATGTACACGACTAGCCTCTTGACCGCTCGATTCATCGATTAGTCTACACGAGATTTGCAGTCGATACCATAGTTGCGACTCATAGACCAGTCCATCGACTAGTCTCGACCAGTCCTTCGACTCGTAATCAGTGACTCTTAAGCAAGCAAGACGTGCCAACTGAATATGGGGATAACATTATACATCAAGAGATTATATATATTATCTTATACGAGTAGAATCTTATCATACTGCTGTTGAAAACAACTATGAGATAGGAAATCCATGGCTGCCGGACCTAGAAACTCTCCTCCTTCTGGAACAGTATTGATCCAACCATGACGGCGATTCCAGTTACCGCAATCGTAAGGAGAAGCCGCCTGTGTTGTGCAGCAAGCACAGCACGCACTGGTCGTACCAGTGGAGGAGGCCGCACTTCTCTCTCTGGAATGGTTCTGGCACTGAAATTTCAAACATCTGATTAGCTAAGAGGTCTATTATATAGTACCTTCAAAATTCTAGCAACAATATACTTGCTTACAAAATCAAAACAAGAAAACATCAACACAAATGGATTGCATTTTGAATTACATTGACTGAGTATGTAAGGATCCCGTCTAGGGTATACTATTTGCAGATAATAATGGATTGCATTTAGTTTAGCAACACAAATAAAGATCACTGAAAACAAGCAGTCAAAGTATGGACTGTGCAATACTAATCTTTAAATGGATCATACGTTGTACGATACCTGATAACCAAGATAACAAAATTCAACAATTCCTTGGGACATGTGGGAACATGTTTACCTTGATGATTCTCCAGAACCATATGAGCTAACGTGGCACTGCATTTCGTGCCCTATCCATTCACGAAGTCTAATATACTTCTTGCATGTTTGACAAAACTCTCTTCGGTTTCCACATACATCCTGTATCTTCAACTACTATGATCAGAACAAATCGACATGTATCAAACAAACTCAAATAAATATGTGCCTTCAAAGGTAAACAACAAACTACACCTGATGTTCTTGAATATCAATTGCAGGCAATTCGTAATCACAATATCCACACACAACCATCCTCTGTGTGCACTGTTCACTTTTATGAAGATCAAGTATCTCCGGCCCTAAGGTTTCTTTGCAGAGGGAGCAATTTGCCTGCATTTGATAAGATACACTTATTGCAAGTGTACAACAAAGAAAAAAACAGAAGCTGTTATCAAAATCCTGGAATATATGCATTTTACTCCACTTGTTCCTATGGAAAGCAATGTTGCATTAGCTCCTGGTTTCAATTGTGATAAAATTAGCATGGCAGGAGAAATGTGCTTTTCTGATTTGCAGGTACAAGAAAAGGCGAACAAGCTAAGGAGATGTGTGTGTCCAGTTTACAAGTACAAGAAGAAGATAACTAGTCATCATGTGCTGGAAGAATATTATTTCCTATTATTTTGATTCTAACACGGCTTGGTTTCTATACCAACATTTAGGAGTCAAAAAGTTGTTCCAAGGTTGAGATTCATAGACTAATCGTGACTAGTCTAGACTAGTTCGAGACTAGTCGACATGGTATTGTAGCACTGAACTTACATTACATAAGTACTAATACCTAGTAGTAGTATGTAGTACTGCACTATATAAGCGGCTGCTGAGCACACTGTCTGATATATCTCTGGTGTTGTAGATTGTAATTCTAGCTCTGCTCAAACCTAAGGATGTTAAATTGAAACAAGCAAACCTAAATCAGGAACTAGCAGTAGATGAACCAGCCAAGGAGCAAGCAATAGAGGAACCATATGAGGATAATAGAAGGGAGCAATTACTTGCAATGGGAGGATCCAGGAGCAGATGAACCAGCCCAAGAACCAGCAGAGATAGGGGTGGACCTGGATAGCAGAACCAACAAAGAGGGAGAGCTCCAGAGGAGTGGGCCGGATCCAGCGGAGGAGCAGAAGTAGCGGAGGGTGGGTGTCGCGATTCTCCTTGCAACTGCTGGTGGCGGCGGCGGCGGGCCAGTGGTAGCTGGCGGCGCCGTGTCCCAGCGGAGGCATCTCTCTCTGGAGCGAAACTGAAACCTAGCCACGAAATTTCCCTCCCACGGGCTCGCGGGCTGAGCTCTCTTATCCCCTCCAATTTTAAGTCACTAGCCTTTAAAAAGAAAATTGAGTCGTTCGACTTAATGTACACGACTAGTCTCTCAACCGCTCGACTCGTCGAATTAGTCTACACGACATTTGCAGTCGACACCACAGTTGGGACTCAATAGACTAGTCCATCGACTAGTCCTTCGACTCGTAATCAGTGTTACCGGACAACATTTTGATGATTGATCTTCATCAAGCTATTGGTCCCACGACAAAATGACACATTATGAACTGTGTTGGTTGACATGCATCCTCTTCACAGCAACAACACCACCGTCTCGTAGTTCACCCTGTTCGTCAGCGTTTAGATGATGCTCAGCCCTACAATACCAGAACAGAGTGGCCAAGTTCTGTTTCTACTGGTGGACCTTTTATTTAACAAAACAATAGGAGAGTTTCTACTGTAATTCTATTAATAAATTAAAGTTTTCAATACTAAAGGTTAGAAAACAAAACACGATATATCGGTGGTACTTTTAAATTGTAGTTGTAATATTTGACTGGGCTCCTCGTCTATGTATTTCGACCTGGAAACAAACACAGCCATGCGCAGGGTCCGGGAAGGGTCCGACCACTTTGGGTATAGTTCAGTACACTTTCGTCCCCCTTTCTAGGTAACCTACGTATTTCGACCTGGAAACAAACGCAGGGTCCGGGGAAGGGTCCGACCACTTTGGGTATAGTCCAGTACACTTTTGTCCCCCTTTCTAGGTAACCTACGTATTTTGACGGTCCGGGGAAGGGTCCGACCACTTTGGGTCTATAGTATGCAGCCTTTTCCAACATTTCTGCAAGAGACTGTTTCCAGGACTCGAACCCATGACCTCATGGTCACAAGGCAACAGCTTTACGGCTGCCCCAAGGCTCCCCTTCCTGATCTCGATACTACTGTTCTCTTTTTTTACTTCAAACGATGCATCTCTTTTCACAGTTTAATTACAAGGTATCTTAAACTAGTTAGCTTACCTGGACAGTGTGACCGTATGTGCTTCCAGATTCACTCGGAATGCTGATTATTTCACATACAGAAGGTCTATCTTCCAGTTCTTCTACCCTGCTGTGTATTGCTATTTCCATTCGGAGGTATAAAGAAAGACCAAACAAGGAAGAATTAGAAATGCATGCATCAAGCTCTTCATAGATTTCACAAACTGGTTATCAAAAATGGCAGGAGGGAATGAACTGTGAAAAATCAAGTATAAATACCAGGAACAGGTAGACGTGAGGACTTCGGCAGCATATGAACCCTGATGACAATAATCATGTAACAACATTAAAATGGCGTCAAAATTTGTTCTTCTTCTTTTACCCTTCATACTATCATATTTGGAACATTTTAAACCCATTCCAAATTTTTGGAAGGACAAAATCCTAAATTTTCTAAAATATGAAAGCATTTATACATGTAAATATTGATTCAAAAATATGAAAAATGACAACTTTTTTTCCTTTGCAAAGCACTGCACAAAGTAAAGGAGAGGGAGGTGGCTTTTGATTTTACAAGGGAAATTAGTGTACCTGCTATGAACTTCATTGTTCTCATCTTCCCTTGAGCCTTCACGTGTCACCATTCCTCTACCTTTGTCATCATAATAGATGGGACCCCTCAATTGCACCTCAGGATTTCCTGGATCATTTCTAATGGCTTTCAGCAAGGCAGACCTTGCATTAACGCCTCTACAACAAATTTTTGCAGAGATCTCTTTAATTCCTGATGACAAGTGCTCGATGATGATAGGTGTAGCTCCTTGTTCATCCACTATCGGGGAATTGAAGCTCAGCTTGAGCTTCCCGAGAATAGGCATTGCATCTGCTTCAAATTTTAGCCAAGGCACAGTGCACTTGAACTTGAAGTATGTGAGAACTTTGAATCCTCCCTTGCCAAAGACAATCCTTTCTGCAGTCATTGTCGGTAAATGCAACGACAGCGCTGCAAGAGCAGGTAGTACTTTCAGTATATTAATATTTTCCTTTGATAGCTCCCCAACTGCAATCTTAAGAATGCGGAGTTTGGTGAGTTCTCCAAGCCACTTGGGGAGTTTGGAGAAGATGCAACAGCGATACGACAACTCGATTCTCTGAAGATGGGCTGGGGCAGGGGACACCATGCACAAGCCGTCACAGGAAATGCGCATCCTTGAAACATGAGCTTCATCCTTCAGAGTATATACATTAGAGGATTCTGCAGTGGGTAGAAGAGTTACAGACTGCAGGATGCTGAGTTTCTTAAGAACTGAGCCCAGGAGTTGCATATTATTTTCAAGACTGTCAGCAGGCTGTGCTGTAGAACGGGTCAGCTGAAGATCCTGGAGATTTATCAGCTCACCAAGATCCCTCAGATTATCTTCTGAGTTACGGCCGAGATCAAAATACCCCAGAGTGCGAAGACATGTCATTCGGCCAACCCCATGAGGCAGAATAGACTCACTCGGAAGGCAGAGGTGCAACAACTTCTCCAGTTGAACAATACCAGACGGAACAGAAGATAATCTTGAATCTACTTGCAAAGTACCCAAGTGTCGCAGCCTTTGAATGTTGCCCGGAAGCTTGATAGTGATATTACACTCAATCTTCAGATATCTCAATCGATATAGCTCACCAATTGTAGCCAGATCAAAAATCTCATCTTTATCAGACCAAATATGAAGAACTAAAACTTGAAGAAGCCCATAATGCACAATGGAAGGTGCACATTTGAAGAATCCAGAAAATAGAAGTGATCTAACTTGGGATATTCTCATATTCTCTGGTATATTATTTGCACCTTTTGCACCTCCCAACTGGACAGACAGTCGACGAACCTTGTCCGAAAGTCCAAGAATTGTTTGAAAATAATTCACAATAGTGACGAAATTCTCCTCCATGGATTTTTGTCTTATAAGATCCAGTACCATGTGGTGAAGTGTACATGACAACACATCACCATTATGATTGGTATCCACAGATTGGACCAGTCCACTACTGATGAGAGCATCAAAATAGTAACCTGCAGTATCCTCTATGTCTTGTCCTTGTACAGAGCCGATGAAACCTTCAGCTAACCATTGCTTCACCAATTCATCCTTCCAGACCGTGTATCCCTCGGGATACATATTCAGATATAACAAGCAAGTCTTCAAACGGGGTGGGAGATTATTATACTCAAGGTTTAGAGCTTCTTTCATCCTTTTGGAACTAGGATATGTGGTACAACTGCCCTCAGATTTTCCTGATTGATCGTCATTAAGAGGAGTAATCTCATATATATGCTTTAACTGATAACTGCAGCATGCCAGGGCTACATCCTCAACCTGTGTTGTTGTTATTATTCTGCAATAATCACCATCAGCAAGAGCTCGGATGATAATATCCCAGGTTGACGTGGTCCATAGGTCATCTACTATAATTAAGTACCTGCAGATTTTTTTTGCCATTAGACATTTTTCTTGACAAAAAATACAAGAGGTAAATAAACATAACAAGATTAAAAATAGCTAAGACAAACTACACAGCTAAGTATGTATATTATTAGGGGAGAAAACATCAAGTTAAAAAGCTCCTTCATATTCACCCCCTTCTAGTTAAAGAGCTTTTTCCCGCTTTAGCACATAGTATTGCATCTACTTGCAGAGTACCCAAGTGTCACA
>NC_057795.1:2149111-2334111 GCF_018294505.1 Triticum aestivum
CGCCGCCGCCGCCGCCGCGCCCGCCGTCGCCGTCGCCCGACTGCTATGACGTCCGCCGCTGCGTCCGGCTCCACCGCCACCGGTTTTCTGCCGGCCTCCCTCGCGGCACTTCTCTCGAGGCCGCTGGATGCCGCCTACCTTCAGGCGCCAATCGGGACACGGAGCGTCGGCTCCCTCTTCGCGCTCCCGCCGGCTGCTACTTCGCCCGGGCAGGCGCTTGTGGCCCACACCGCCGCCGCCCCGTCAACCGCGGCTGTCGCGCACTCGGCCACTGCGCCGCTGGTGGCGGAGGACGTCGCGCTGGCAGGCTTCGCGGCGTCAACCGCGGCCATCGCGCCCTCTGTCACCGCACCGGCTGCCCCTCTGACTGTCTCCACGGTGGTCTCACCTCAGCCAGTCTCCTCGATGGGATCGCAGCCGCCGCCGTCGTTTCACTTCGGCCATCTCATCACCATCAAGTTGTCGTCGGACAATTACATCTTCTGGCGCGCGCAGGTTCTTCCGCTTCTTGGGAGTCACTATCTGCTTGGCTATGTCGACGGCTCTCTTCCTTGCCCTCCTGCGCTGGTTGACAGCGTGCACGGTCCGGTCTATAATCCGGCTCACCGTGTCTGGACAGGGCAGGATCAGGCGAACCTCTCCTCCATCCAGGGGTCGCTCTCTCCGGCCGTTGCTGGGCTTGTTGTCTTCGCCAAGACGTCCCACGAGGCATGGACTATTCTTGAGCGCTCGTTTGCGGCACAGTCGCAGGCTCGTGTATCTGGGCTCCGTCGCCAACTTGGGGAGTGTCAGAAGCTTGACTCCACCGCCACTGAGTTCTACAACAAAGTCAAGAGTCTCGCCGACACGCTGGCCTCCATTGGACAGCCCCTCACCGACTCCGAGTTCAACTCATTTATTGTCAATGGTCTTGATGAGGAGTATGACGCCCTAGTCGAGATCATCAATGAGAGGGGCAACTCCACGCCCATGCCAGCACACGAGGTCTTTTCACGCCTCCTGCTTACTGAGCAACGAGTCGAGAGGGCGCCGTTGTCCCTGGATCGGCGCGTCGATCCAGGGGCAACGGCGCCCTCTCGGCAAACGCCACCACCAAGGGTGGTCGCTCCTCTGCTTCATCCAGGGCTCCTTCGGGGCAGTCACCACCACCCGCCTCGGCCCCTCCTCCTACTGCGACGCTACCAGGGGCTGGCGGTCCACGTGTGTGCCAGCTTTGTGGTCGCGATGGGCACTGGGCCTCGAAGTGTCACAAGCGCTTCCAGCGGGGTTTTCTTGGTCTCGGCAATGACGGGAAGGATACACGCAACTTTGCTCGTCAGGTCGCCATGGCTGATCGTCCGCCGCCGCAGAAGCCACAGGAACACATTCAGTCCTACTCCATTGATCCCCACTGGTACATGGACTCTGGGGCGACAGAGCACCTGACCAGTGAGATGGGGAAGCTTCACACTCGTGAACCCTACCATGGCTCCGACAAGATCCACACCGCCAATGGAGCAGGTATGCACATCTCTCATATTGGTCAAGCATCACTTCTCACTAGACATGCCAATAGGAGTCTTCAACTTCGCAATGTTCTTCGAGTTCCATCTGTGACACGTAATCTTCTTTCAGTTCCTAAACTCACTCGTGATAATAATGTGCTTTGTGAATTTCATCCTTTTGATCTTTTTATTAAGGATCGGGGCACGAGGGACATTCTTCTTAGTGGGCGGCTCTGCCAAGGTCTCTATCGTCTGGAGCATCCTGGCGTCGCTCGCGTCTTCAGTGGAGTTCGGGTATCTCCGTCACAGTGGCATGCTCGTCTTGGTCACCCGGCCACACCTATTGTCCGGCATGTTTTGCGTCGTCATCAGCTTCCTAGTGTGTCTAGTAATAAAGATGTAGCAGTGTGTGATGCTTGTCAGCAGGGGAAGAGTCATCAACTTCCCTTTTCGGAGTCCAGTCGTGAGGTGAAACATCCTTTAGAACTTGTGTTTTCATATGTATGGGGTCCTGCTCAGACTTCTGTTAGTGGTCATAATTACTATATCAGTTTTGTTGATGCTTACAGCCGCTTTACCTGGCTTTATCTTATCAAACGTAAATCTGATGTGTTTGACATTTTTGTTCAGTTCCAAAAACATGTTGAACGCCTTCTCAAGCACAAAATTGTTCATGTTCAGTCAGACTGGGGTGGCGAGTATCGCAACCTCAACTCCTTCTTTCAGTCGCTTGGGATCACTCACCGTTTAGCATGTCCACATACACATCAGCAGAATGGTTCAGTAGAACGTAAGCATCGTCACATTGTTGAAGCTGGTCTGACTCTTTTGGCCCATGCATCTGTTCCGTTTCGTTTTTGGAGTGATGCTTTCACCACTGCATGTTTTCTCATCAATCGTACTCCCACTCGTGTTTTGAATATGAAGACTCCCATTGAAGTTCTCCTTAATGAACAACCGGACTACACCTTTTTCAAGGTGTTTGGGTGTGCTTGCTGGCCCCATCTCCGTCCATATAACAAGCGTAAGCTCGAGTTTCGTTCCAAGAAGTGTGTTTTTCTTGGTTATAGCTCTCTTCATAAAGGATACAAATGTCTTCATGTGCCCACTAATCGTGTCTACATCTCTCGGGATGTTGTGTTTGATGAGCATGTTTTTCCCTTTGCCAAACTCCCTGTGTCCACTACTGAGCCACCTGTCATGCATTCATCCTCTGTTGCTTCTGACCAATTTGATGATGTTGCATATTCTCCTCTATTGTTGCCTAACCATGGTGCAGGCACTGGTCGTGGGGCTCGTTTGGAGATTCTGAAAGTGCCATCTTCCTCTTCGTCGCCATCGCCTTCATCCTCGGCATCTTCTGTTGTGCATGAGGAGCACATGGCGCCCCTGCATGGCCTCGGTTTCCGTGCTCATGCACGGCCGATCGACGCCCTGGCCCGGTCGCCTCTGGCTTCTGGGCTGCCTTCGCCATCGTCGCGCCCTGCAACCCCGCCGACTGGGCCGGCCTCCTCGGTCCCCGTCTCGCCCAGGGCGTCGGGGCAGTCATCACCAGGCCTGGCCTCGCCCGCCCCTGCCTCGCCCAGGGTGTCTGGGCCCTTCTCACCAGGGCCGGCCTCGCCTGCTCTCGCCTCGCCAAGGCCGTCTGGGCCGGTGTCACCGGAGCTGGCCTCGCCCACTCTCGGTTCGCCCATGGCCTCTGAGCCCCTGTCGTCGGGCCAGTCTTCGCCATGCAGCCCGGAGTCGTCTGTCCCGAGCTCGCCTGAGGTGATTCCTGCATCTCCGGCGACCGTCACGTCTCCGTCACCTTCGCCTCCGCCGGCTCCTGCTGCTGCTCTACGTACACATACGCGCAGTCAGAGTGGCATTTTTCAGCCTAAGCAACGTCACGATGGCACAGTTGCTTGGTTAGCGGCGTGCATGTCTGCTGCTCTCGCAGATCCATCCTCTGAGCGACGCACGTATCAAGCTGCTATGCGCATTCCTCATTGGAGAGAGGCCATGGAGCAGGAGTATCAAGCGCTTCTTCGCAATCAGACATGGACTCTTGTTCCTCCACAATCACGGGTAAATGTCATTGATTGCAAATGGGTTTTCAAAGTGAAGAGGCATTCTGATGGGTCCATTGAGCGCTATAAGGCTCGTCTGGT
This sequence comes from Triticum aestivum, assembly GCF_018294505.1. Classification (NCBI taxonomy): domain Eukaryota; kingdom Viridiplantae; phylum Streptophyta; class Magnoliopsida; order Poales; family Poaceae; genus Triticum; species Triticum aestivum. The sequence continues at coordinate 2,152,746 of NC_057795.1, forward strand.
TGCTCGTGGTTTTCGACAGCGTTTTGGACTTGACTATGAAGACACCTTCAGTCCAGTGGTCAAGCCTACTACCATCAGACTTCTTCTCTCTCTGGCTGTTACTCGAGGTTGGTTTCTTCGTCAGCTTGATGTTCAAAATGCTTTTCTTCATTGTGTCTTGGCGGAGGAGGTTTACATGCGCCAGCCTCCGGGTTTCTCTGATCCGGATCGCCCTGATCATCTCTGTTGTCTGTCCAAGGCAATTTATGGTCTGAAGCAGGCTCCTCGTGCTTGGCATGCTCGTCTTGCAATGGCTCTTCGTGCTCATGGTTTTGCATCATCAACTGCTGACTCCTTATTGTTTCTTCTTCAAAGGCCTGAGGTTACTATGTATTTGTTGGTCTATGTAGATGATATCATTTTGGTCAGCTCCTCTCAGTCGGCTGCTACTGTGCTTGTTCGCTCACTTGGTGCTGATTTTGCGGTCAAGGACCTTGGGAAGCTTCATTACTTTCTTGGTGTGGAGGTTACTTCTCGTGATGCTGGCCTTGTTATGACGCAGAAGAAGTACTCTCTGGATTTGTTGCAGCGAGCTGGGATGCTTAAGTGCAAACCGACGACTACACCCATGTCTACCACTGATAAGCTCAATGCTGTTGATGGTGTGCTTCTTTCTTCTTCTGATGCGACAGAGTACAGGAGTATTGTTGGTGGGCTCCAGTACTTGACGATCACGCGACCAGACATTTCCTATGCTGTTAACCGAGTCTGCCAGTATCTGCAGTCACCCCGTGACACTCATTGGTCTGCTGTTAAGCGGATTTTGCGCTATATTCGTTTCACGGTGGCTCATGGTTTGCATATTCGGCCGTCTGACTCTGGTTGTCTTTCAGCATATTCTGATGCAGACTGGGCTGGCAATCCGGATGACAGGCGATCCACGGGGGGTTATGCTGTCTTCTTTGGCTCTAACCTGATTGCCTGGAGTGCTCGGAAACAGGCTACTGTCTCGCGTAGCAGTACTGAGGCTGAGTATAAGGCTGTGGCCAATGCCACATCAGAAATCATCTGGGTACAGTCCTTTCTTCAGGAGTTAAGTATACCCCAATCACAGCCTCCTGTTCTTTGGTGTGATAACATCGGTGCTACATACCTTTCTGCAAATCCGGTATTCCATGCCCGAACGAAACACATTGAAGTTGACTATCACTTTGTGCGTGAACGTGTCTCTCAGAAGCAACTACAGATCAAGTTTATTTCTTCCAAGGATCAACTTGCTGACATCTTCACCAAGCCATTGCCTTTGCCATAGTTTGAGGCTTGCAGGCGCAATCTTACCCTTCTAGATTCATTAGAAAGTGGCTAAGATTGAGGGAGGGTGTTAGACTGTATTTACATGTGTATATTGTAACGTTGTATACCACCTCATTATATATATATATATATATATATATATATATATATATATATATGATAGGCCACCCCTAGAGGGTTGTGCCGGTTCCCCCCAAAGCCTATTGTCTTACAATATTACTCTTGATCTTCTGATATCTCAGTCAATATAGTTCACCAATTGTAGTGCGATCAAAATTGGAGTAAATATGTGGACTAATGGTGTGGGGCACTATGGAAGAGGTGTGAGCAGATTTTTGGAACCTAGCTAGGGACGCCTGTATTCAAGATCTCAATATGAGTCCCCAAAATTGAGAGAGATTCTTACGCAGAACATGGTTTCAAACGAAGTTTTTGAATTGACATCTAAGTTTCTAAGCTAATCTAAATGTGAACTTCACTCGCACGTGAGTCCCACGACAGGCATATACCACAAGAACGTGGAAATTTGTGGTCTACATTTTGTGAACAGTAAAAGCAGTGAGCAGAGTATTTTTCTAGAGAATGTTCATGCTTTGCTGGCATTAACTATGCTTTTTGGAAATATAAAGTGAATATGCACCTGTCCTTGAATACTTTAATTTGGAAGATTGTGAAAAGTATTCTTACTACTTTGTGTTGTCTAGACATCACTATGTATCTGAAGTTCTGAACACAAAGAACATCCACATCAATACTCAAGAAACTGATCTTCATTACTTTGCGCCCCAATTTAGCTCAGTCGAGTGAGCCACCTCGAGGATGCCAAGTCGATTTCTATGTTGAAGAGATTCATGAGGGCACATCATCAATCAAGGAACGAGAATTGATCTCCTTTTAGAAGGTTGGCCGATTCACAACGATGGAGAATGAAACCATGAGTGTAAGACAATAGTCTTTGGGGGGAACCGGCACAACCCTCTAGGGGTGGCCTATCACATATATATATAATGAGGTGGTATACAACGTTACAATATACACATGTAAATACAGTCTAACACCCTCCCTCAATCTTAGCCACTTTCTAATGAATCTAGAAGGGTAAGATTGCGCCTGCAAGTCTCAAACTGTGGCAAAGGCAATGGCTTGGTGAAGATGTCAGCAAGTTGATCCTTGGAAAAAATAAACTTGATCTGTAGTTGCTTCTGACAGACACGTTCACGCACAAAGTGATAGTCAACTTCAATGTGTTTCGTTCGGGCATGGAATACCGGATTTGCAGAAAGGTATGTAGCACCGATGTTATCACACCAAAGAACAGGAGGTTGTGATTGGGGTATACTTAACTCCTGAAGCAAGGACTGTACCCAGATAATCTCTGATGTGGCATTGGCCACAGCCTTATACTCAGCCTCAGTACTGCTACGCGAGACAGTAGCCTGTTTCCGAACACTCCAAGCAATCAGGTTAGAGCCAAAGAAGACAGCATAACCCCCCGTGGATCGCCTGTCATCCGGATTGCCAGCCCAGTCTGCATCAGAATATGCTGAAAGACAACCAGAGTCAGACGGCCGAATATGCAAACCATGAGCCACCGTGAAACGAATATAGCGCAAAATCCGCTTAACAGCAGACCAATGAGTGTCACGGGGTGACTGCAGATACTGGCAGACTCGGTTAACAGCATAGGAAATGTCTGGTCGCGTGATCGTCAAGTACTGGAGCCCACCAACAATACTCCGGTACTCGGTCGCATCAGAAGAAGAAAGAAGCACACCATCAACAGCATTGAGCTTATCAGTGGTAGACATGGGTGTAGTCGTCGGTTTGCACTTAAGCATCCCAGCTCGCTGCAACAAATCCAGAGAGTACTTCTTCTGCGTCATAACAAGGCCAGCAGCACGAGAAGTAACCTCCACACCAAGAAAGTAATGAAGCTTCCCAAGGTCCTTGACCGCAAAATCAGCACCAAGTGAGCGAACAAGCGCAGTAGCAGCCGACTGAGAGGAGCTGACCAAAATGATATCATCTACATAGACCAACAAGTACATAGTAACCTCAGGCCTTTGAAGAAGAAACAATGAGGAGTCAGCAGTTGATGATGCAAAACCATGAGCACGAAGAGCCATTGCAAGACGAGCATGCCAAGCACGAGGAGCCTGCTTCAGACCATAAATTGCCTTGGACAGACGACAGAGATGATCAGGGCGATCCGGATCAGAGAAACCCGGAGGCTGGCGCATGTAAACCTCCTCCGCCAAGACACCATGAAGAAAAGCATTTTGAACATCAAGCTGACGAAGAAACCAACCTCGAGTAACAGCCAGAGAGAGAAGAAGTCTGATGGTAGTAGGCTTGACCACTGGACTGAAGGTGTCTTCATAGTCAAGTCCAAAACGCTGTCGAAAACCATGAGCAACCAGACGAGCCTTATAGCGCTCAATGGACCCATCAGAATGCCTCTTCACTTTGAAAACCCATTTGCAATCAATGACATTTACCCGTGATTGTGGAGGAACAAGAGTCCATGTCTGATTGCGAAGAAGCGCTTGATACTCCTGCTCCATGGCCTCTCTCCAATGAGGAATGCGCATAGCAGCTTGATACGTGCGTGGCTCAGAGGATGGATCTGCGAGAGCAGCAGACATGCACGCCGCTAACCAAGCAACTGTGCCATCGTGACGTTGCTTAGGCTGAAAAATGCCACTCCGACTGCACGTATGTGGACGTAGAGCAGCAGCAGGAGCCGGCGGAGGCGAAGGTGACGGAGACGTGACGGTCGCCGGAGATGCAGGAATCACCTCAGGCGAGCTCGGGACAAACGACTCCGGGCTGCATGGCGAAGACTGGTCCGACGACAGGGGCTCAGAGGCCATGGGCGAACCGAGGGTGGGCGAGGCCAGCTCCGGTGACACCGGCCCAGACGGCCTTGGCGAGGCGAGAGCAGGCGAGGCCGGCCCTGGTGAGAAGGGCCCAGACACCCTGGGCGAGGCAGGGGCGGGCGAGGCCAGGCCTGGTGATGACTGCCCCGACGCCCTGGGCGAGACGGGGACCGAGGAGGCCGACCCAGTCGGCGGGGTTGCAGGGCGCGACGATGGCGAAGGCAGCCCAGAAGCCAGAGGCGACCGGGCCAGGACGTCGATCGGCCGTGCATGAGCACGGAAACCGAGGCCATGCAGGGGCGCCATGTGCTCCTCATGCACAACAGAAGGTGCCGAGGATGAAGGCGATGGCGACGAAGAGGAAGATGGCGCTTCCAGAATCTCCAAACGAGCCCCACGACCAATGCCTGCACCATGGTTAGGCAACAATAGAGGAGAATATGCAACATCATCAAATTGGTCAGAAGCAACAGAGGATGAATGCATGACAGGTGGCTCGGTAGTGGACACAGGGAGTTTGGCAAAGGGAAAAACATGCTCATCAAACACAACATCCCGAGAGATGTAGACACGATTAGCGGGCACATGAAGACATTTGTATCCTTTATGAAGAGAGCTATAACCAAGAAAAACACACTTCTTGGAACGAAACTCGAGCTTACGCTTGTTATATGGACGGAGATGGGGCCAGCAAGCACACCCAAACACCTTAAAAAAGGTGTAGTCCGGTTGTTCATTAAGGAGAACTTCAATGGGAGTCTTCATATTCAAAACACGAGTGGGAGTACGATTGATGAGAAAACATGCAGTGGTGAAAGCATCACTCCAAAAATGAAACGGAACAGATGCATGGGCCAAAAGAGTCAGACCAGCTTCAACAATGTGACGATGCTTACGTTTTACTGAACCATTCTGCTGATGTGTATGTGGACATGCTAAACGGTGAGTGATCCCAAGCGACTGAAAGAAGGAGTTGAGGTTGCGATACTCGCCACCACAGTCCGACTGAACATGAACAATTTTGTGCTTGAGAAGGCGTTCAACATGTTTTTGGAACTGAACAAAAATGTCAAACACATCAGATTTACGTTTGATAAGATAAAGCCAGGTGAAGCGGCTGTAAGCATCAACAAAACTGATATAATAATTATGACCACTAACAGAAGTCTGAGCAGGACCCCATACATCTGAAAACATAAGTTCTAAAGGATGTTTCACCTCACGACTGGACTCCGAAAAAGGAAGTTGATGACTCTTCCCCTGCTGACAAGCATCACGCACTGCTACATCTTTATTACTAGACACACTAGGAAGCTCATGACGACGCAAAACATGCCGGACAATAGGTGTGGCCGGGTGACCAAGACGAGCATGCCACTGTGACGGAGATACCCGAACTCCACTGAAGACGCGAGCGACGCCAGGATGCTCCAGACGATAGAGACCTTGGCAGAGCCGCCCACTAAGAAGAATGTCCCTCGTGCCCCGATCCTTAATAAAAAGATCAAAAGGATGAAATTCACAAAGCACATTATTATCACGAGTGAGTTTAGGAACTGAAAGAAGATTACGTGTCACAGATGGAACTCGAAGAACATTGCAAAGTTGAAGACTCCTATTGGCATGTCTAGTGAGAAGTGATGCTTGACCAATATGAGAGATGTGCATACCTGCTCCATTGGCGGTGTGGATCTTGTCGGAGCCATGGTAGGGTTCACGAGTGTGAAGCTTCCCCATCTCACTGGTAAGGTGCTCTGTCGCCCCAGAGTCCATGTACCAGTGGGGATCAATGGAGTAGGACTGAGTGTGTCCCTGTGGCTTCTGCGGCGGCGAACGATCAGCCATGGCGACCTGACGAGCAAAGTTGCGTGTATCCTTCCTGTCATTGCCAAGACCAAGAAAACCCCGCTGGAAGCGCTTGTGACACTTCGAGGCCCAGTGCCCATCGCGACCACAAAGCTGGCACACACGTGGACCGCCAGCCCCTGGTAGCGTCGCAGTAGGAGGAGGGGCCGAGGCGGGTGGTGGTGACTGCCCCGAAGGAGCCCTGGATGAAGCAGAGGAGCGACCACCCTTGGTGGCGGCGTTTGCCGAGAGGATGCCGTTGCCCCTGGATCGGCGCGTCTCGACTCGTTGCTCAGTAAGCAGGAGGCGTGAAAAGACCTCGTGTGCTGGCATGGGCGTGGAGTTGCCCCTCTCATTGATGATCTCGACTAGGGCGTCATACTCCTCATCAAGACCATTGACAATAAACGAGTTGAACTCGGAGTCGGTGAGGGGCTGTCCAATGGAGGCCAGCGTGTGGGCGAGACTCTTGACTTTGTTGTAGAACTCAGTGGCGGTGGAGTCAAGCTTCTGACACTCCCCAAGTTGGCGGCGGAGTCCAGATACACGAGCCTGTGACTGTGCCGCAAACGAGCGCTCAAGAATAGTCCATGCCTCGTGGGACGTCTTGGCGAAGACAACAAGCCCAGCAACGGCCGGAGAGAGCGACCCCTGGATGGAGGAGAGGTTCGCCTGATCCTGCCCTGTCCAGACACGGTGAGCCGGATTATAGACCGGACCATGCACGCTGTCAACCAGCGCAGGAGGGCAAGGGAGAGAGCCGTCGACATAGCCAAGCAGGTAGTGACTCCCAAGAAGTGGAAGAACCTGCGCGCGCCAGAAGATGTAATTGTCCGACGACAACTTGATGGTGATGAGATGGCCGAAGTGAAACGGCGGTGGCGGCTGCGATCCCATCGAGGAGACTGGCTGAGGTGAGAACACCGCGGAGACAGTCGGAGGGGCAGCCGGCGCGGTGACAGAGGGCGCGGTGGCCGCGGTTGACGCCGCGAAGCCTGCCAGCGCGACGTCCTCCGCCACCAGCGGCACAGTGGCCGAGGGCGCGACAGCAGCGGTTGACGGGGCGGCGGTGGTGTGGGCCACAAGCGCCTGCCCGGGCGAAGTAGAAGCCGGCGGGAGCGCGAAGAGGGAGCCGACGCTCCGTGTCCCGATCGGCTCCTGAAGGGAGGCGGCATCCAGCGGCCCCGAGAGAAGTGCCGCGAGGGAGGCCGGCAGAAAACCGGTGGCGGTGGAGCCGGACGCAGCGACGGACGTCATAGCAGTCGGGCGACGGCGGCGGCGGGCGCGGCGGCGGCGGCGGTGGCGGCGGCAGTTTAGGGTTTTTAGGCGGAAGCGGACGTAACCTAGCGTGATACCATGTAAGACAATAGTCTTTGGGGGGAACCGGCACAACCCTCTAGGGGTGACCTATCACATATATATATATACAATGAGGTGGTATACAACGTTACAATATACACATGTAAATACAGTCTAACAATGAGAGACATATACACCTATCTTACCCACACTGATTGTGAATGGGCTCAACACTAAGAATGCTACCTCCCCTCACCAGCAAGTACTCCCTCCGTTCCTAAATAATTGTCTTTCTAGAAATTTCAACAAATGACTACATACAGAGCAAAATGAGTGAATCTACAATTTAAAACATGTCTATATACATCCGTATGTTGTAGTCCATTTGAGATGGCTAGAAAGACAAATATTTGGGAACGGAGGGAGTAGAAGACAACCAGGCTTAAAAACTCTCAGAAGAAGAGAGCCAACCTCAAGGTCCTATTCTCAATACGTTCTTAGGAGGCTTCCCGCCTTTGAGATGGAGTTGAAATCATAACTCCAGGAAGAACACCGCCTTGAAAGCATAACACGTTGAAGAAAATTATACAGATTTTGGTTGCCCATTACCCCTAGAGTATGGGTTATGTGTTAAAATCAATTTGAGTTGATTCTTATTTTTGTTTCTCCGGCCCCTAAGGTCATTTTTTGCTGATATTTGATCTTCTTATGTAAAAAGAGTTAACTAATAAGCTTTGTTTTCGGTTATGTCCAGCCAGCCCCAAACATATAGTGATGTTATTACAACCGTTATACGCACAAATTGGTTGTAATAACATCTTAGTTATATCATCGGACGGATGGAGTATTGTGTCATATATATCATTAACTTCATTTGATGAATGGCACGGTACAATTTCTTTATTAATCTGTAGGAAATACCTTTTTCCTTGCAGATGTTTGGTGATGTGGACTATAAGTTCTCGGACATTAGAAAATTGATTTGCCGGTGGCGCCTTTATTTGTGAGAGCATGTCGGTGAGAAGCCTCCTCATATCGGGATCTCGAGTGACCCGGATGAAAGCCCGGTGCTGGAACCTCCCTCCATGCTGGTGATACAAGGTCCTGGCAATTGCTGTTTTGTCAACACCGGCAGATCCAAAGATAGTTACCACCTTGAGATTTTTCTCCATCTCATTGCCATCCAAGTCCAGCAGCTTGTAGACCTTGTCGATGTGGAGTTCGGGGGTGGTAATCTGGGGCATGAGAACAGCTGCTTGTCCATAGTCAGGTTTGCTGGGTGTGGGTGAAGAGAACTTGAATCTTTTGCGTCTTTCATCCGCATCCTCGACACGGGCTGCCAGTGCTGTCAATTTTGCAATCAAGGGCGCTCGCTTCAATTTCTTCACCTTTGGCAAGGAAAGCCAGGTGAGCTTCCTGGACATCCGATAGGTCTTGGATCCAACAGGACGATTATTCCCCCCAAAAAGACGGACCCTAATCCTACGGCGGCGGGTACCGGAGGAGCAGTGGATGAAGTGCACGAGCTCGTCGAGGTAGTCCGCCGTATCATAGCACAGATCCCGGACCTGCTTCATCCAGCACATGGTGATGGCGTCTGCCGGCGTCTCCGATCTGCCCTTGAGGTCGATGCATAGCCACTCCAGTTCTTGGCCGAGAATCTGGATCTGGGCCTTAACCCCCTTGAGCTTGAGCCGATCACTGTTGGCTTGGAGGGCAGCAATCACAGAACGGAGTTGCTGGAAGAGAGGGCCAATGGGGCCGAGCGAAACAGTAACCGGCTCCTCCTCCATCGCCTGCGCTGCCCCGAGCCAGGCAGAATCATGAGCCTCAGGAGGCCAAACCTTGACATATCCGAACAAGGCTTGAAGCCAAACCCAGATATATCTGAACATCGTCGATGGATCTCCACCTGAAGATTAAGTTGCCAGGCAAAATAATATGCTTAGCAATCATAATAATCAGAGAAAAGAATATGAAATTATGTGCGTGAGCAGTCCGGCGAACCTTTAAGCAACGTCTCCTCCCCTCCGAGACATCCTGCCACTGGCTCACATGCTAGTAGACTGGTTGTTAAAGAACATGGGAGAGAGCCGGGCGAAGACGATAGGGGAATGAACAGAGGAGGGCGTTGGGGGAAAAGGATGATAGAAAAGAATCACCCTGTGGACAACAGAGCTGCTTGCCTTTGTTCAGTTTTTGAGAACAGGGCTCCGACAGCTCACGACGAGGTTGAAAGTGACACCGACAGCTTTACTTTCTCCATCAAACTATTGAATTATTGGTGGTAGAAGAAAAAACGGCCCAACTCCCACCTCCCAATACCCTTCTGCGTTTATACTGTGTAAAAAAAAAATCCTCCCGAATAGTTGGTGGTGTAGAAGTGCATGCTCTGCCCCTCACGTGTGGTTCTCTCAGTCCTAAACATGGACCAAAAATAGCTGCATTTAGTGCATGCTCTAGCCAATGTAATCAAAAGACCGTTCTGATGAAAAAGATTAGGCAACACATTTATACGTCAACAGGTGGGAACCAAAAGACGGAAAAACCCGCTCTCCCGCACCGCGCCTATCCATCACCTTTCGCTGCGGTGTCACCACCGCCGTCGAGGACACCCCACCCACCCACACCTCACTACCATGCCCCCAGCACTAGTAGAGAAATCCACGCCACCACTACTTTTTTCAAATAGCGGTGTCGCGACCATAATTCGTGCGCCAGCTATATTACACTATCAATAGTGTGAGTCGTTGGTACGCCAAAATTCCTTAGTACCATTATGGGAGGGTAGGGGGGTTGAGTTTGACTGGTACTGCTTGCCCCCAAGGGGTCGATCCGGTGGGATACTACTTAGGGTTAAGTGTGAGTCATTAGAAGTGGTAAATGTGGTGTATGGAGATTTTGTCGTCAAATTTCGGGTGAGGTCGAAGATTGATGGTTTTTGCTCGGCACTAGTGGTTGTATATGGTGCATCTCAACCTGAATTTAAGCCTGGTTTTCTTGTAGATGTGGTGAGAATCTGTGGTGATGAAAGGCTTCGTATCCTTATGTGTATGTGGGGAGGGGCGGGGGAACTTCAACATAATTAGAAGGCAAGAGAAGAAAAATAATGTCAACTTCGATGGAAGATGGTCATTCATGTTTAAAACGATTATTGAGAGTCTCAATTTGAGAGAGACTGACCTCACATGGAGAAAGTTCACGTGGGCAAACTCTTTGCCGGTTCCAAGATATGAGAAGTTAGACCGGGTGCTCACCAACGTACATGCATTGCACATAGCAAGTTTCGAAGGTACACCGTTGTTGGTCGACTCGGGGAAACCGACCCACGTGGGAAACAGAAATAATTTCTCTTTTGAACTAGGATGGTTCACGAGGGAAGGCTTCATGGACCTCATTGCTAAAGAATGGGCTAAGGAGTGTGGCGGTATCTCCAATGTTTATAGATGGAAAAATAAAATCAGACACATGCGCCCGTTCTTGAGGGGCTGGGCCAAGAATCAGAGTGGATTATACAAGGTGGAGAAAGAGAGACTTATATAACTCATGAATGAGTTATGTTTGAATCTAACCTTCTTAATGTGTCGGGTCGGACTGTTGAGAGTGAGGCTGAGGAGAAGTTGCGAGCTCTTCTTGGAGAAGAGGAGATGAAACGGACTCTCAGAGCCAAGGTGACAAAGGTCATCCAAGGCGACGACAACTCCCAATTTTTTCACATGATAGAAAATGGGAAGCATAGAAAGAAGAAAATTATCCAACTAAAACTGGATGAGGGTATGCTTGTAGGGCATAAGAACCTAAAATTATACATCTCGACTTTTATAAGAAGCTTTTTGGGGGCCCCGAAGATAATTTTGTGTCACTTGCTGAACACACAATCGTGCACATACCTCAGCTCAACACAGACAAGAACAGGGTTTTGTCTGCTCCATTTATTGAGAAAGATGTGTTTGAATGAGCATCACAAATGAAGCGGAATAATACTCCTGGACCGGATGCGTTTCCGGCAGAATTTTTACAAGAAATGTTGCCATATCATTAAGGGAGATCTTATGCCTATGTTCCATGATTTGTTCAACGATCATCTACAACTATTCAACCTAAACTTTTGAACAATAACGTTGTTGCCAAAGAAGTAGGAGGCTCTGCGCATTCAGCAGTTCGGGCTGATATGTCTACTCAATGTGAGCTTCATTTTTTTACTAAGGTTGGTATGAATAGGTTGATGCGGATTGCCCATTCGGTTGTATAACCAACTCAGACGACTTTCATGCCTGGGAGACACATCCTAGAAGGGGTGGTGGTCCTACATGAAACTTTTCATGAAATCCATTCGAAGAAACTAGATGGGGTTATTTTCAAAGTGAATTTCGAGAAAGTGTATGACAAGGTCAAATGGCCCTTCTTCCAACAAGCTTTAAGTTTGAAGGGGTTCACTGAAGCCTGGAGGAAACAAGTGGGTTCCTTTATTCAGAAAGGAAGTGTTGGGATCAAGGTGAATGATGACACAGGTCATTATTTCCAGACACATAAGGGATTAAGACAGGGAGACTCGATGTCCCCGGTTCTGTTTATTATAACAGCGGATATGTTGGGAGTCCTTATCGGTCGGGCTAAAGAAAATGGCCAAGTAGATGGATTAGTTCCACATCTTGTGGATGGGGGAGTGTCCATACTACAATACGCTGATGACACAATTATATACATGGAACATGATATTGCAAAAGTCAGAAATATGAAGCTAGTGCTTTCCTTATTTGAACAATTGTCGAGACTCAAAATTAGTTTTAACAAAAGCGAATTGTTCTGTTTTGGAAAAGCCAAAGAGGAACAAGATGCATATAAACAATTGTTCGGTTGTGAAATGGGTTCACTACCGCTTAGTTACCTAGGATCCCGACTTACCATCGTCGATTGTCAAATAAGGAGTGAAAATGCATTAAAGATAGATTCGGAAAAAGACTAAGCTGCCGGATGGACAAACTTATGTCTTATGGAGGTCCACTAGTGCTAATAAACTCGGTGCTGATGAGTCTGCCGATGTTCCTCCTATCTTTCTTTGAAGTACCGGTAGGGTTGCGGAAAAGATTAGACTTCTATCGATCTCGATTTTTCTAGCAATGCGATGAGGTTAAGACGAAATACAGGTTGGCCAGATGGGATATTATTTGCAGACCCAAAGACCAAGGTGGGTTAGGGATCTAGAACTTAGAAGTTATGAATAAATGTCGCCTCACCAAATGGTTATTCGGACTATCTACCAAGACAGAGGGCATGTTGATACAAAGTTTACGTAATAAGTATCTCCAATCTAAGATTTTCGCCCAGGTTACCGTTAGGCCGAATGACTCACCATTCTAGAAAGGGTTAATGAGGATGAAAGTCTGCTCTATTCAGAAAGTGAAATTTATCATTGGTAATGGTAACACGACTAGACTCTGGAAAGATGCATGGTTAGGGGAGACACCCCTAGCCTTACAATATACCACTTTATATAATATTGTACAATGTAAGAAAGATTATGTTGCTATAATATTACAGTCGGCCCCCCTTAAAATCCAATTGATGAGGTCTCTGGTGGGGGAACGTTGGAACTCGTGGCTGTATTTGGTCCGTAGGTTGATGGTTGTTCAACTTTTTGACCAGTCAAACACGATTCACTGAAAATTATCTATGAATGGTAGTTTCTCAGTGAAATCTATATATTTGGATCTAATTGACTCTGGGCCAATTCCGAAATCCCTTCATATAAGGAAGATTAAAGTTTCGCTTAGAATTAAAATCTTCATGTGGTTTGTTCACAAGGGAGTGATCTTGACAAAAGGTAATTTGATAAAGCAAATGTGAGTAGGTAGTTCTAGATGTTGTTGTTGTGACCAGGATGAAACTATACAACACCTCTTTCTCGATTGCCCGTTGGCAAAACTACTATGGAGCATGGTACATATAGCCTTCAACGTTAATCCTCCAACCTGCATTTAACACGTTATTTGAGACATGGCTAAACGAAGTGGAACCAAATATGGCGAACCATATTCGAATAGGGATATGTGCACTACTTTGTGCTATATGGAACAACAGAAACGACATGATATTTAACCAAAAAATCTTTATAAACTTTTTGCAGGTTATCTACAGAGCTACTACTTGTATTCGTACGTGGTCGTCACTCACTCATGCGGACTCCACGGAGCTTTCGACTACAGGATGCAGTCGTTGGGAGATGGTAGCACGGGTTATCTTCAATCGATTTGAATAACGAGCTAGTAATAGGCTAGGTGTATAGCAATTGTTGCATGTTGCTATTTTCGCCGGCCGTGGCATTTCCTTTTCATTAAGCTCTGTTTGTGAGCCAGATTTGAATGACAGACTATGTTTTGTACTTTATCTAATAATATGGCTGCATGCATCACTCTGATACAGAGGACAGCATTTATCTTCCTTTAGAAAAAAAATTAAAATCAAACAGGCCAATATTGCATGGCACGGGCTGATTGAACCTCATGGCACTGATTTGCTGGTAGAATTTGAATTTGTTGACACAAACACGTAATAGATTCGATGAGAGAGACTATGGCTTTGTTTAGATCTATGTGTTAGAGTTAGTTTGGGTTAGTTTGGACTCAACTAATCCAAAAAGATCCACACAGGAGGGTTAGTTTGGGTTAGATCAGATGCATCTAACCCATCTAAAAAACTAACCGATCCAAGAGGTGCTTATTTGGGTTAGTTCTTCTCGGGACCACTAAAAAACACTTTTTTCTCTCGCTCTCCCCGCAGCAGATTCCTCTCCACTTCCTCGAAGCTTCTCGTCCTCTTTCTCCCTCCCTCTCGCACCGCCCGTGAAGGTGCCTCGCCGTATCCGCGCTCTATCTAACCCTGTCATTCAAACACCTCTTTATTTAAAATTAGTTTAGGGTTAATTCATGGTAAGAATCTAATTCTAACCTCTAACTGAATTAGAGTATCCAAACAGAGCCTATACGCATCATGGTTTCAGCACAGGAAAGGTAAAGTGCTCGTGTGAGACGCGTTCATGACTTTGCCCATGCAGCACCACATGTGCTACAAAGCTGACGCGACTTGTCACATCACATCAAGTCGATGCGTACGATTCTACCCAATTACACAACTGGAGTACTGCATCGTGACACACACGGGCGCCAACGTCACCCTCTCTCTCTTCCATGATTGCAGCGGAAGAGACTTCCGTGTCAAATATGTTGATGATGTTCACGTTTCCCCCATACAACTGTTCAAAAGAGTTTTCTATTTGTTCCGTGTCTGAAATCTTTTCCACGTTTGCTATTTCACAACCGTCAAATTTTTATCGTCCATTTCACTAGAGACGGCCCCGTGCCCCAAAACGCTCCGGGCGGCCCTGATTGGTCACGGTTTTTTATCCGGACGGATGCCTCTAAGGCCTTATACAATGGGAGATGCTTGGGGGAGGTGCTTAGAGAAATAAACCAGGCTTTCCTGAAGTAGCGGTGCTTATCTGTACAGGATAGACGCTTAACTAAGCGTCTCTCCTATAAAAATACGCACCGGTGCTTAAAAAAAACCCGATTTATTTTTCTAAGCACCTCTGTAAGTATCTCCCATTGTACAAGGCCTAACGGGCCTCAAACGTCCGTGTTGATTGGGACCCCTCATATCCACCCAAATATGTGGTGGATATGGGGTGTCCGGGCGTGCCCGCCATGTCAGACTGATGTTGCGGTCCCACGCGAAAATGCCTGGAAACCCGGCGGTCCGAAGCCTGTCTCCTTCGTCGGACTGGTGGCACTGCGTGGCCCCGTTTCGGCGGGCCGCGTATTGCCTAGCCAGGATATTGAAGTCGATCGGCGGTACCGAAACCCTACCATCCAACCACATTTTTCTCCGCCTGTCCGCCGCCGCCGCCACTTTCCACTCCACCCTTCCGCCTAGTAGCCATGCCCCCACGCCGTCGAGTGTGGAGCAAGCTATTTCTGACCCTGGAGCGCCGGTTCGAGCTCCTTGAGCGGATCCGGTTTAGGCGCGAAGCCCAGATCGCCTCGGGGCTACCTCTGGATGAAGTGGATCTAGAGGAGGAGCTGGAGGTGAAGGAGGTGGAGGAGGACGAGGATGAGGAGGGGGAGATTGAGCAGGAGGAGGAAGAGGATGGGCCGGGGTAGGAGGATATGGGGGACGCTGGCGATGCGGATCTGCAGGAGAAACAGAAGGCCATCCTCTATTCCTTCTGGTCGAAGTCGGCTGCGGAGGTTACACGCCGTCAGCGGCAGGAGATGGAGGCCAGCAAGCCGTGGAGGAGGCGGAGATGCTCACCTACATGGATGAGGTCAAGTAGGAGGAGGATGAGGCGGAGCCCTCCGACCTGCCCGTCCAGCCGGCACCCATCACGGTCGTTGTAGAAATCTTCGACGACGAATAGTAGCCAGGGTCGTAGTATGTAGTACGTAGAATTTCTTTTGCATGCTTTGTGTGGATCTAGGGGTAGAACTATGAGAGAGGCAGATGCAGAGTGGCTAATTTGAGGCGTGACTGGTCACTATCCACGGACGCGCCCGATCACGTCCGCGGGCGTTTGAGGGGCAGGATTTGCAATGTCCGGCGGTAAATGCTCTTATTCGACAAGCGGTTGACTTTTTCCGGACATTAAAGCATCTACAGCTAGACCCCCCCTATTTACTCCCTAAACCTCTGCAACGTCCGTCCCATCAGTGTGTGGTCACAAAAAGTTGATCCAACCGGACCTTCACATAGTTTTTAGACGCTTGGACTGACCTATACCTCTCAAATCGTTACCAAATTAAAGGTTGGTACGATATGAGGGCGCCCGGACGAGATCAGCCCCCCACTACAGGTCACAGTGTGGTCCCACCTGCAGCCAGCTAAAGCTCATTCCTCTCTCATCTTTGCACCTAAATTTTTAGTCCCACCTTGTCGCGCGACACTACAAAAAAAATACACTTCCGTGACGATACGTGTTTGTCACAATAGGTCGCGTTTTCTGTCATGCATGTACATCCATGACGATTTTATGACAGAATCAAGATAGTCATACATGTGCTGTCGTAGAAGTGTTCCATGACATTACCAAAATTATCATCACGAAAGTGTCCACTTCCATGACGTTAAATCGCGCGTCACAGAAGTGCTTTCGTCAAGGGTGACCGACACATGGCATCCACCGTAACGGAACGCTGTTAATCTATCGGGTCGGGTTTTGGATCCGATAACCCGTTAACAGCCCAGACCAATATGGATTTTCCACGTGTAAAATCATCATTGGCTGGAGGAAACACGTGTCGGCTCATCAATGGGACAGATGTCATCCACTCATTGGACAGAAGGCGCCTATGATACGTCGACACGTGGCATGACCCAACAAAGGCCCACTCCTGTGAAAAGGCCGGCCCGTTTGACTTGGTCAAAAGGGGCGGGCCGGCCCATGGAAAGCATGTTAATGGCCTGTTCGCATATAGACCATTTACAGCCCGCTAACCCAAGGACCGTTACACCCTATCCGAATTAGGCCCAGTAGCATCATCTGGGCCATCCAATGAGATTCCAGCCCGTTTTCACTTCTGGCCCATGTATGGCCCATGACGTCTTTCGGCCCATATGAGGCCCTTTGTAACTCTTGGACCATTAACGGCCTGTGGTGAAACTGGCCCGCAATGAACAGTGTATCACTTTATACCCATTAACGGCCCGTGGTGAAACTGGCCCGTAATGAACAGTGTATCACTTTATACCCATTAACAGTCCGTTATTCCGTTGGGCCATT
Source organism: Triticum aestivum (assembly GCF_018294505.1). Lineage (NCBI taxonomy): Eukaryota > Viridiplantae > Streptophyta > Magnoliopsida > Poales > Poaceae > Triticum > Triticum aestivum. The sequence goes on from NC_057795.1 coordinate 2,169,837, forward strand.
TCCAGCCCATGTTATCTTTCGGCCTTCTCAGAGCCCATTTATTCTTGGGCTCATTTCCAGCATTCGTTTACTTACGGCCCGTTACTGTCATTTTCTACTTGAGGGCTAAATTTAGCCCGAGGTTACAGTCGGCCCGTTTGTGGCCCGTTTATACATTGGACCGTTTTCATAGCGTCATCAAATACGGCCGATTAACGACGACCTGTTATGGTCGGCCCATGAACAGACGATTCCAACTCTAGCCCGTTTACGGCCATAATGCGGTCTGTTATTGGCCCATGTTTGGCCAACCGATAATACGGCCTGTACAAGGCCAATTGATGATACAGCTCGTAGAAGTCCCATTGTGTCTACAACCGTATAACGCCCATTGTTTCTATGACACATAGAAGGCCCATTGTTTCTACGGCCCGTAGGAGGGAAATGGTAACTACAGAAAATATGTAGACCATGGTTATTGTGGCCTAGTTTAAAAAAATAGGTTATTGCGGCCACTAGCAAACCACGGAAAAAGAACTGCACTGACTACAAGCAAAGAAATAAACAAGACAATAAGGAAATAAATAAGCAAGCAACTTACGCTAGGCTATCATAGCTATTACACATATTCCATCCACTAGGCATCAAAGTTCGCCACAATAGGGAACACAACAGCATATAAACGCCGCAGCAAAACAAGTCCAGAACTAAAATCACTTCAGAAGAGTTCAAGAAACAATATCCTGGGTACCCATAATGCTGGCAAGATGCTTAGCAAGCTTATTAACTTTCTCTTGTTTGGCGCTTAAGTCATCCAGCACTTGCTATTGCACAAGAAAGTATGCATCTGAATTCTGCAGGGACTTCCTCAGTCCTTCGGCTTCCTGTCGCATAACATCTGATCGATGTCTTTGAACTTGAAGTTGAGACTCAAGAAGCCGAACTGATTCAGGCAACGAGTTCGAAGAGCTGGTGCCAGCAATAGTAGCTAGTAACTCGAACACTACATCAAGACAGGACTTTGGGGTCGTCTCAGTGTCTTCAATATAGTTTTTATCAGCTTTCTTGGAGACCAACAGGGATATCTCACTATCTTGAACCTTATCCGCATTACTTCCTTTACCATTGCATAACGGGGTACTCTTCTCCAATATTTTATCCGCGTTCTAAAAGAGAAACAAACAAACACATCACAGGTTTATAATGTAGTATATGAAACTCATTTTGGTAAACCAGTTCGGTAGTAAGGTGGACAGGATAACAACATGAAACAAACATATATATATATGTAGTATGGTCACTATATGGTCTATATCATTCTAGTTTATGTTGCCAAATCAAGATAGATACAGTTCGAATCATATCTATTTAAGACAAAGCAGCATAGACAGAATATAAGTGTGGGAAACTACACAACAATAACAATACTTGTAATGTGCATGGCATGAGAACATAACTGTTTATTCAATTGAAACTGAAATCAACATAGAGAAAGTTACAACAGCAAACAGCCAAACATGTTAAAGAAACAGGTTTAAAACATACCTGTTGCGCCATTGGAGTTTCAATTGCATCCTTCAAATTTGAAATTAGTTGGTATGAGTAAATACAGTGATGCGAGCAAAGTAGTATGAACCATAGCTACGGAACCTGACCTGAGAACAATTCTTCTTCTACTTTAAGCGTTGACTTGGGGTTCGGAGTGGTGGTCCTCGTGCTTTGGGCACTGCAGTTGCCTTACTAACTGATTGTGTTTGGGTGCCCTGTGGTGGAGACGATGCTGTGTCAACGGGAACTGGGTTACTATCTGCTGGGGTTAGGGTTAGAAGGGGTGTAGCTGGTTCTTTGTCCAACTGGGTAGGGCACAATCTGCATGAGTCTGGGTTATGTGTGGTGGGGCTGGTTCTTGGGCAAGTACAACAGTGGTTCTATCTGCCTCGACAGGTAGCACGATTTTTTCTGAAGACCGTGTTTTTACTCCCACATATACTGCCATCACTCCCTCCAATTGAAATGGCTGATAAACAAGAAAAGTAATTGAATGTGCAGACATTGTAAGATACACAGGTGCAATGGATAGTAGGAAAGAAAACAGGGCATGAAATAATTCACATTTATGTTGTCTAACCAAACAGAATAGCAGGACATAATTTCACATATATGATGGCTAATTAAACAGGATAGCATGACACAATTTCACATGTATGATGGCTAACTAAACAGGATAGAATGACATACTTCAATTTATGATGACTATGTAAACAGGATGACATGATATAACTATACGATGTGTCTATTAAAGTGGTTGGCATGCCATAAATCACAAACATGCCATCGATGGAAACATGATGGCATGATATAATTCACGGATAGAATGACATAATTTAAAATATGATGACTATGTAAACAGGATGAGATGATATAACTATATTATGTCTTTAGAAAATGGGTTGGCATGCCATAATTCAGATACATGCTGTGTATGTAAACATCATGGCATGACATAATTCAAATATTATGATTTATATACTAAGGACGTGAGTAGAGGGCCATCACATATATGATGTGTCAACTAAGGAGATGGCAGTCAATATTGTGTATATGATGTAAAAACTAAGCATTGCAATACAACATATGCATGATATGAGTAATATAACCCTGCCAAGTTTGAGCATACACCTCAGGGGGATAATAGGACTGGTCATCTTCCTCTGAATCCTCCTCTGAAGAGCTATCTGTATCAGCAAGATATCTGCTTCAGCAGGTAGCATTGTGTGCTCTGAAGACCTTGTTTTCACTCCAGATTTCTCCATCACCAATTCAAATGGCTAATGCACAGGAAGAGCAGTTGAATATACAAACATTGTCGACAAAAGCAATGAGAAATACAAAAAAAAGGACGGCATGATATAATTCACATATATGACGCGCATGGCATTGCATAATTCACATACATAATGCCTTGCAACAAGATAACATTGCATAATTCACATATATAATGTCTTGCAACAAGATGGCATTGAAGGAAATATGCCCTAGAGGCAATAATAAAGTTATTATTTATTTCCTTATATCATGATAAATGTTTATTATTCATGCTAGAATTGTATTAACCGGAAACATAATACATGTGTGAATACATAGACAAACATAGTGTCACTAGTATGCCTCTACTTGACTAGCTTGTTGATCAAAGATGGTTATGTTTCCTAACCATAGACATGTGTTGTTATTTGATTAACGAGATCACATCATTAGGAGAATGATGTGATTGACATGACCCATTCCGTTAGCCTAGCACTTGATCGTTTAGTATGTTGCTATTGCTTTCTTCATGACTTATACATGTTCTTGTAACTATGAGATTATGCAACTCCCGTTTACCGGAGGAACACTTTGGGTGCTACCAAACGTCACAACGTAACTGGTTGATTATAAAGAAGTATGCCAGGTGTCTCCAAAGGTACATGTTGGGTTGGCGTATTTCGAGATTAGGTTTTGTCACTCCGATTGTCGGAGAGGTATCTCTGGGCCCTCTCGGTAATGCACATCACTATAAGCCTTGCAAGCATTGCAACTAATGAGTTAGTTGTGAGATGATGTATCAGGGACGAGTAAAGAGACTTGCCGGTAACGAGATTGAACTAGGTATTGGATACCGACGATCGAATCTCGGGCAAGTAACATACCGATGACAAAGGGAACAACGTATGTTGTTATGCGGTTTGACCGATAAAGATCTTCGTAGAATATGTAGGAGCCAATATGGGCATCCAGGTTCCGCTATTTGTTATTGACCAAGAATAGTTCTAGGTCATGTCTACATAGTTCTCGAACCCGTAGGGTCCGCACGCTTAAGGTTTCGATGACAGTTATATTATGAGTTTATGAGTTTTGATGTACCAAAGGAGTTCGGAGTCCCGGATGAGATCGGGGACATGACGAGGAGTCTCGAACTGGTCGAGACATAAAGATCGACATATTGGACGACTATATTCAGAGTTCGGAAAGGTTCCGAGTGATTCGGGTATTTTTCGGAGTACCGGAGAGTTACGGGAATTCACCGGGGAGTATATGGGCCTTATTGGGCCATACGGGAATAGAGGAGAGAGGCCGAAAGGAAGGAGGCGCGCAGCCCCCTCTAGTCCGAATTGGACAAGGGGTGCGGCCCCCCTTTCCTTCCTCCTCTCCCCCTCTTTCCCCCTTCTCCTACTCCAACAAGGAAGGAGGGAGTCCTACTCCCGGTGGGAGTAGGACTCCCCTTGGCGCGCCCCCTCATAGGCCGGCCGCACCTCCCCCCTCCCTCCTTTATATACGGGGGCAGGGGGGCACCCCATGACACACAAGTTGATCTACGGATCGTTCCTTAGCCGTGTGCGGTGCCCCCTCCACCATATTCCACCTCGGTCATATCGTCACGAAGCTTAGGCGAAGCCCTGCGCCGGTAGAACATCATCATCGTCACCATGCCGTCGTGCTGACGGATTTCATCCCCGAAGCTTTGCTGGATCGCAGCCCGGGGATTGTCATCGAGCTGAACGTGTGCTGAACTCGGAGGTGCCGTACGTTCGGTGCTTGGATCGGTCGGATCGTGAAGACGTACGACTACATCAACCTTGTTGTGCTAACGCTTCCGCTTACGGTCTACGAGAGTACATGGACAACACTCTCCCCTCTCGTTGCTATGTCATCACCATGATCTTGCGTGTGCGTAGGATTTTTTTTTAAATTACTACGTGCCCAACAGTGGCATCCGAGCCTAGGTTTTATGCGTTGATGTTATATGCACGAGTAGAACACAAGTGAGTTGTGGGCGATACAAGTCATACTGCTTACCAACATGTCATACTTTGGTTCGGCGGTATTGTTGGATGAAGCGGCCCGGACCGACATTACACGTATGCTTACGAGAGACTGGTTTTACCGCCATGCTTTGCACACAGGTGACTAGCGGGTGTCTGTTTCTCCAACTTTAGTTGAACCGAGTGTGGCTACGCCCGGTCCTTGCGAAGGTTAAAACAGCACTAACTTGACGAACTATCGTTGTGGTTTTGATGCGTAGGTAAGAACGGTTCTTGCTAAGCCCGTAGCAGCCACATAAAATTTGCAACAACAAAGTAGAGGACGTCTAACTTGTTTTTGCAGGGCATGTTGTGATGTGATATGGTCAAGACGTGATGATATATAAGTTGTTGTATGAGATGATCATGTTTTGTTGAAGTTATCGGCAACTGGCAGAAGCCCTATGGTTGTCTCTTTGTTGCATAAGATGCAAGTGCCAAATAATTGCTTTACTTTATCGCTATGTGATAGCAATAGTTGCAAGAGCAATAGTTGGTGAGACGACCATGTGACGACACATTGATATAGATCAAGATGATGAAGATCATGGTGTCGTGCCGGTGACGATAGTGATCATGACAGTACTTTGGAGATGGAGATCAAAGACGCAAGATGATCATGGCCCTATCATGTCACATATTTTGATTGCATATGATGTTTATCTGTTATACATCTTATTCTGTTTTGTTTGACGGTAGCATTTTAAGATGATCTCTCACTAATTATCAAGAAGTGTTCTCCCTGAGTATGCACCGTTGCGAAAGTTCTTCGTGCTGAGACACCACGTGATGATCGGGTGTGATAGGCTCTACGTTCAAATACAACGGGTGCAAAACAGTTGCACACGCGGAATACTCAGGTTAAACTTGACGAGCCTAGCATATACAGATATGGCCTCGGAACACGGAGACCGAAATGTCGAGCGTGAATCATATAGTAGATATGATCAACATAATGATGTTCACCATTGAAACTACTCCATCTCACGTGATGATCGGACATGGTTTAGTTGATTTGGATCACGTGATCACTTAGATGACTAGAGAGATGTCTGTCTAAGTGGGATTTCTTAAGTAATATGATTAATTGAACTTAAATTTATCATGAACTTAGTCCTGGTAGTATTTTGCAAATTATGTTGTAGATCAATAGCTTGCGTTGTTGCTTTCATATGTTTATTTTGATATGTTCCTAGAGAAAATTGTATTGAAAGATGTTAGTAGCAATGATGCGGATTGGATCCGTGATCTGAGGTTTATCCTCATTACTGCACAGAAGAATTATGTCCTTAATGCACCGCTAGGTGACGAACCTATTGCAGGAGCAGATGCAGACGTTATGAACGTTTGGCTAGCTCAAAATGATGACTACTTGATAGTTTAGTGCACCATGCTTAACGGCTTAGAATCGGGACTTCAAAGACGTTTTGAACGTCATGGACCATATGAGATGTTCCAGGAGTTGAAGTTAATATTTCAAGCAAATACCCGAGTTGAGAGATATGAAGTCTCCAACAAGTTCTATAGCTAAAAGATGGAGGAGAATCGCTCAACTAGTGAGCATGTGCTCAGATTGTCTGGGTACTACAATCGCTTGAATCAAGTGGGAGTTAATCTTCCAGATAAGATAGTGATTGACAAAATTCTCTAGTCACCACCACCAAGTTAGTAGAACTTCGTGATGAACTATAATGCAAGGGATGACGAAAACGATTCCCGAGCTCTTCGTGATGCTGAAATCGACGAAGGTAGAAATCAAGAAAGAGCATCAAGTGTTGATGATTGACAAGACCACTAGTTTCAAGAAAAGGGCAAAGGGAAAGAAAGGGAACTTCAAGCAGAATGGCAAGCAAGTTGTCACTCCCGCGAAGAAGCCCAAAGCTGGACCAAAGCCTGAAACTGAGTGATTATACTGCAAAGGAAATGGTCACTAGAAGCGGAAATGCCTTGAATATTCGGTGGATAAGAAGGATGACAAAATGATAAAGGGTATATTTGATATACAGGTTATTGATGTGTACCTTACTAGTGTTTATAGTAACCCCTGAGTATTTGATACTTGTTCGGTTGCTAAGTTTAGTAACTCGAAACAGGAGTTACAGAATAAACAGAGACTAGTTGAAGGGGAAGTGACGATGAGTGTTGGAAGTAGTTCCAAGATTGATATGATCATCATCGCACACTCCCTGTACTTTCGGGATTAGTGTTAAACCTAAATAAATATTATTTGGCATTTGCGTTGAGCATGAATATGATTTGATCATGTTTATTGCGATACGGTTATTCAATTAAAGTCAAGGAATAATTGTTGTTCTGTTTACATGAATAAAACCTTTGATGGTCATACACCGAATGAAAATAGTTTGTTGGATCTCGATCGTAGTAAAACACATATTCATAATATTGATGCCAAAAGATGCAAAGTTAATAATGATAGTGCAACTTATTTGTGGCACTGCCGTTTGGGTCATATCGGTGTAAAGCGCATGAAGAAACTCCATAAAGATGGATTTTTGGAATCACTTGGTTATGAATCATTTGATGCTTGCGAACCGTGCCTTTTGGGCAAGATGACTAAAATTCCGTTCTCCGAAACAATGGAACGAGCTACTGACTTGATGGAAATAATACATACCGATGTATACGGTCCAATGAGTGTTGATGCTCGTGGCGGGTATCGTTATTTTCTGACCTTCACAAGATGAATTGAGCAGATATGAGTATATCTACTTAATGAAACACAAGTCTGAAACATTTGAAAAGTTCAAAGAATTTCAGAGTGAAGTGGAGAATTATCGTCACAAGAAAGTAAAGTTTCTGCAATTTGATAACAGAGACAAATATTTGAGTTACGAGTTTGGTCTTCAATTAAAACAATGTGGAATAGTTTCACAAATTCATGCCACCTGGAACACCACAGCTTAATGGTGTGTCCGAACGTCATAACAGTACTTTATTGGATATAATGCAATCTATGATGTCTCTTACCGGTTTACCACTATTGTTTTGGGGTTATGCCTTAGAGACAGCTGCATTCACTTTAAATAGGGCACCATCAAAATCCGTTGAGACGACGCCTTATGAACTGTGGTTTGGCGAGAAACCAAAGTTGTCGTTTCTTAAAGTTTGGGGCTGCGATGCTTATGTGAAAAAGTTTTCACCTGATAAGCTCGAACCCAAATCGGAGAAGTGCGTCTCCATAGAATACCCAAAGATAACTATTGGGTACACCTTCTATCACAGATCCGAAGGCAAGTTATTCGTTGCTAAGATGGATCCTTTCTAGAGAAGAAGTTTCTCTCGAAAGAAGTGAGTGGGAGGAAAGTAGAACTTGATGAGGTAATTGTACCTTCTCCCTTATTGGAAAGTAGTTCATCACAGAAATCAGTTCCTGTGATTACTACACCAATTAGTGAGGAAGTTAATGATGATGATCATGAAACTTCAGATCAAGTTGCTGCCAAACCTCGTAGGTCTTCCAGAGTAAGATCCGCACCAGAGTGGTACGGTAATCCTGTTCTGGAAGTTATGTTACTAGACCATGACGAACCTACGAACTATGAAGAAGCGATGGTGAGCCCAGATTCCGCAAAATGGCTTGAGGCCATGAGATCTGAGATAAGATCCATGTATGAAAACAAAGTATGGACTTTGATTTGACTTGCCCAATGATCGGCGAGGCATTGAGATTAAATGGATCTTCAAGAGGAAGACGGATGCTGATAGTGTTACTGTCTACAAAGCTAGAATTGTCGCAAAAGGTTTTCGACAAGTTCAAGGTGTTGAATACGATGAGAGTTTTTCACTCGTATCTATGCTTAAGTCTGTCTGAATCATGTTAGCAACTGCCGCATTTTATGAAATCTGGCAAATGGATAAACAAAACTGCATTCCTTAATGGTTTTCTTAAAGAAGAGTTGTATATGATGCAACTAGAAGGTTTTGTCAATCCTAAAAGTGCTAACAAATTGTGCAAGCTCCAGCGATCCATCTATGGACTGGTGCAAGCATCTCGGAGTTGGAATATATGCTTTGATGAGTTGATCAAAGCATATGGTTTTATACAGACTTTTGAAGAAGCCTGTATTTACAAGAAAGTGAGTGGGAGCTCTGTAGCATTTCTAACATTATATGTGGATGATATATTGTTAATTGGAAATGATATGAAAATTCTGGATAGCATGAAAGGATACTTGAATAAGAGTTTTTCAAAGCAAGACCTCGGTGAAGCTGCTTACACATTGGGCATCAACATCTATATAGATAGATCAAGACGCTTGATAAGATTTTTCAATGAGTACATACCTTGATAAATTTTTGAAATAGTTTAAAATGGAACAGTCAGAGAAGGAGTTCTTGCCTGTGTTACAAGGTGTGAAGTTGAGTAAGACTCAAGACCCGACCATTGCAGAAAATAGAAAGAGAATGAAAAGTCATTCCCTATGCCTCAGTCATAGGTTCTATAAAGTATGATATGCTATGAACCAGACCTATTGTATACCTTGCTCTGAGTTTGGCAAAGGAATACAATTTTGATCTAATAGTAGATCACTGGACAGCGGTCAAGAATATCCTTAGTGAGGACTAAAGAAATATTTCTCGATTATGGAGGTGATAAAAGAGCCCGTCGTAAAGAGTTACAACAGTGCAAGCTTTTACACCGATCCAGATGACTATAAGTCTCAATCTGGATACATATTGAAAGTGGGAGCAATTAGTTATAGTAGCTCCGTGCAGAGCATTGTAGACATAGAATATTTGCAAAATACATGCGGCTCTAAATGTGACAGAACCGTTGACTAAGCTTCTCTCACGAGCAAAACATGATCATACCTTTGTACTCTTTGGGTGTTAATCACATAGCAATGTGAACTAGATTATTGACTCTAGTAAACCCTTTGGGTTTTTGGTCACATGAAGATGTGAACTATGGGTATTAATCACATACAGATGTGAATATTGGTGTTAAATCACATGGTGATGTGAACTAGATTATTGACTCTAGTAAACCCTTTGGGTTTTTGGTCACATGAAGATGTGAACTATGGGTATTAATCACATACAGATGTGAATATTGGTGTTAAATCACATGGTGATGTGAACTAGATTATTGACTCTAGTGCAAGTGGGAGACTGAAGGAAATATGCCCTAGAGGCAATAATAAAGTTATTATTTATTTCCTTATATCATGATAAATGTTTATTATTCATGCTAGAATTGTATTAACCGGAAACATAATACATGTGTGAATACATAGACAAACATAGTGTCACTAGTATGCCTCTACTTGACTAGCTTGTTGATCAAAGATGGTTATGTTTCCTAACCATAGACATGTGTTGTTATTTGATTAACGGGATCACATCATTAGGAGAATGATGTGATTGACATGACCCATTCCGTTAGCCTATCACTTGATCATTTAGTATGTTGCTATTGCTTTCTTCATGACTTATACATGTTCCTGTAACTATGAGATTATGCAACTCCCATTTACCGGAGGAACACTTTGGGTGCTACCAAACGTCACAACGTAACTGGGTGATTATAAAGGAGTACTACAGGTGTCTCCAAAGGTACATGTTGGGTTGGCGTATTTCGAGATTAGGTTTTGTCACTCCGATTGTCGGAGAGGTATCTCTGGGCCCTCTCGGTAATGCACATCACTATAAGCCTTGCAAGCATTGCAGCTAATGAGTTAGTTGTGAGATGATGTATTACGTAACGAGTAAAGAGACTTGCCGGTAACGAGATTGAACTAGGTATTGGATACCGATGATCGAATCTCGGGCAAGTAACATACCGATGACAAAGGGAACAACGTATGTTGTTATGCGGTTTGACCGATAAAGATCTTCGTAGAATATGTAGGAGCCAATATGGGCATCCAGGTTCCTCTATTGGTTATTGACCAAGAATAGTTCTAGGTCATGTCTACATTGTTCTCGAACCCGTAGGGTCCGCACGCTTAAGGTTTCGATAACAGTTATATTATGAGTTTATGAGTTTTGATGTACCGAAGAAGTTCGGAGTCCCGGATGATATCGGGGACATGACGAGGAGTCTCGAAATGTTCGAGACATAAAGATCGATATATTGGACGACTATATTCGGAGTTCGGAAAGGTTCCGAGTGATTCGGGTATTTTTCGGAGTACCGGAGAGTTACGGGAATTCGCCGGGGAGTATATGGGCCTTATTGGGCCATACGGGAATAGAGGAGAGAGGCCAAAAGGAAGGAGGCGCGCAGCCCCCCTCTAGTCCGAATTGGACAAGGGGTGCGGCCCCCCTTTCCTTCCTCCTCTCCCCCTCTTTCCCCCTTCTCCTACTCCAACAAGGAAGGAGGGAGTCCTACTCCCGGTGGGAGTAGGACTCCCCTTGGCGCGCCCCCTCCTAGGCCGGCCGCGCCTCCCCCCTCCCTCCTTTATATACGGGGGCAGGGGGGCACCCCATGACACACAAGTTGATCTCCGGATCGTTCCTTAGCCGTGTGCGGTGCCCCCCTCCACCATATTCCACCTCGGTCATATCGTCGCGAAGCTTAGGCGAAGCCCTGCGCCGGTAGAACATCAGCATCGTCACCACGCCGTCGTGCTGACGGAACTTATCCCCGAAGCTTTGCTGGATCGGAGCCCGGGGATCATCATCGAGCTGAACGTGTGCTGAACTCGGAGGTGCCGTACGTTCGGTGCTTGGATCGGTCCGATCGTGAAGACGTACGACTACATCAACCGCGTTGTGCTAACGCTTCCGCTTACGGTCTACGAGGTTACATGGACAATACTCTCCCCTCTCGTTGCTATGTCATCACCATGATCTTGCGTGTGCGTAGGAATTTTTTTTGAAATTACTACGTGCCCAACAGGCATTGCATAATTCACATATATGGTAATTATACACTAAACATGTGGCATTCACACAAAGCATGTCTAAACTAAGAAAATGATATAGCAATGCAAGATACCATACGCACGATATGAGCAACATAACCCTGCCAAGTTAGAGCATGCACCTCGGGGGGAGGGGGGGATATGACTGGTCATCTGTCTCTGAATCCTCCTCTGAGGAGCTATCGGTAACCAGCAAGTCATGCGCTTCATCAGATAGCATTGTCTGCTCTGAAGACCTTGTTTCCAATCTTGATTTTTCCATGACCGTGCCGAATGGCTGATGCACAGGAAGAGTAATTGAATGTACTAAATTTTTTGACAAATTTAACACATAATAAAAAATGATGGCATGATATAGTTCACATATAAGATGACTGGCTAACAAGGGTGGCATTGCAAAATTCACATATATGATGCCTGGCTAAACAAGAGGCATTGCATGATTCACATATACGATAAAGAAACTAAACAGATGGCATTGACACAAAGCATGTCTAAACTAAGCAGATGGCATCTTTAATGTATACAGTAAGCAATGCAAGGCACCATATGGATGGTATTACCAACATCAGCATGCCAAGTTAGAGCGAAGACCTCATGGGGTAAATAGGAGTGGTCTTCTTCTTCTGAATCCCCCTCAGAACAGTTATCTTCCTCTTGATTACGATCCAAAATGGGTGGAGGGGGGGCTGCCTTTGCGCCCACCATGGAGTGGCGTTTGCATGAAATTTTATTGCCACGCAAGGCTCATCTCTTTTGCTCTACATGATCAGTTCCATTGTGTACAATAACTGGCATGCATAGGAATAAAACATAGTGAGATTATGTAAGGAGTGCATGCACAAATCTAGAGCGATGGTTGAAACTGTGGATAGACCCAAAACCAATGATAGCAGGCAGATAATAGCTTTAGTTAAAAATATAGATAATGTCTACTTTAATGTTTGTTTGCACCCAACATGAAACTCATAGTAGACACCCAAGATTAACTAGATAGTAGACAGATAGTACTGATTGCTGCCCCAATATATGCCCCACAACCATTTAAAAACTCAAGTTTCAGCATTAGTTTGGACCTGACTCGCAGTATAATAGGTGAACACGACGATAATGTAGCATGTCATCATATTAGGCGATGCATAACGTAAGCTGACACGGAAGAGTGCGACCTCTCTTGCGGACCCATGTAGTCCTCAAGGTCATCTGCTCAGTTGATGATGGTAATGCAGTTGTCGTGGCTGCCGGCGGTGAGGAAGAAGATCTGAGGCGGCGAAAGACAGTCTGGAGTGCGGATCCCTGCTGTGGTGAACCCTTCCGTCGTTGGAGCAGCTGAGCTGGGGTGGAACACAGCGCCTTAGGAGCAGGACAAACCACACAAGGTTTTCTTTGACACATATCTATAAGAGAAGTAATTGAGTAAGGGTTTGTTTGAAATTGAGGATTCTAACAATGCAGGGATAGGAAATAGACAGGAATAGGATAGGAATGCACGTGCAAAACAGAGAATTTAAAAACACAGGATTTCTGCCAATCTGGGTGTTTGATACACAACAATTGGAAGATCATAGGATTCAAAAAAGCATCTTGAAACCATAAGAAAATGTACGGTTATAATGCTATTATGCTACTATCTCTTAGTCTTGTGCTTGATGAATAGGAATATGAAAAGGAGGACAAGTGGAAATTAGAATTCCTATGGTTTTTTTTCAAGGAGACACTAAAGGAACAAATCCTACAGTTTTCCTTTGCTCCATTCCTTTGCACCAAATTCATGAAAAGTAGTACCATAGGAAACTTTCCAATTCCTACGTTTTTCATTCACTTTTCCTTTCAAGCACTAGCTTGAGCAAGGAAAATCCTACACTAAAAAATGTTTTGTGCTACTTCTATTACTTTGGACCCGGACCACTCCCATACTAGCTCAACTCCTAGGCCCATCGACAAATGCACAGCTCAAACGCGCAGAGAAAAATAATGATGGCATTCAAGAGAGTCCATCATGGATAGCTAAGTTGCCTGGTACCTCACTACTTGTCATATAGTAGGATTAAGTAATCGTATTTCCCGTTACTACATGTGCTCAGTGGACAATATATATAACATGTAGAGTAAAAAAGAGATGCAACAAGTGTACAACCTCTTTGGCTAAGCCATGTCGATCTCAGCGTGATTGGGTTGGCCGGTGAGGATGCTCCGGCTGACTTGGCTGTCGAAGGAGGGGAAGAAGATCTTAGGCTTCTGTAGATGGAGCCGGAGGTACTGCTCCGCTGTGATGGAGGATTTCGTCGTTGGAGCAGCTCCGGTGAGTTGTACGACGCCGAGGCTGAAGCAGGACAAGAGATACAACGTTAACCTGAATGGAATTCTAATAGCATCTCCAATACATGACGTAAAATACATAACCACAAAGTGCTAGATGTAAAATACATAAGCCGCTCATCTTTGAACTTAACTGTTGAAACTGAATTTAACTATCAAAACTGAACTTAACTGTCGAAACTGAGTTTTGCTATCGAAACTGAATTTTACTATCCAAACTGAACGCACTAGCAAGGTGAGGCTACACATCAGTCGACTGACTTTTTCATCTCTGGTCAGTCGATTTTGCAGCTGTTGGATACGAAATCAAGGGCCTGCAGTTCATCTTCAACCTTCACCCCCCTGAGCCGCCAGCCACCACCGGCCAAGCAGCAGCCCCCCGCCGCCCGCGGCCGGTGGTGCGCCACCCCGCCCGCCCCGAAAACACTCCCCACCACCGGTCCGCCAGCGCCCTGGCCATCCCTCTAGGTCCCCCTGTGCCGAGCTTTTTCTTCGGCGATCCCCACGCCACCGCCCCACCACCACCGACGACCACCGCCCCCACCCTGAACCCTAAGATAGATAGTGGGGTACCTCTCCGGCGAGCCCCCCTCGCCGCTACGGCTGGTTCTTCCTTCGCCCCAGCGAGCCCCCCACCCCCTGAAAATCGACTGACCCAAAAGTCGATTCAGTCCACTAAAGTGTAGCTAAATCTGAGCAGCATAGCAAGCAAGAGCAAGAGCAAGAGCAGCAGCGCGAGCAAGAGCAATAGCAAGAGCAGACCAGGCAGGGGACCGAGAGCAAGAGCAAAGCAGCAGCGCGAGCGACAGCTAAAGCAGAACCAGCTCCTACTGATGTGGACGTCGTCGCCGAGGGAGCGACGGCGTGGAGGAAGTGGCCGCCGCCGCCGCCGTGGATGGAGCCGCGCCGTGTCGGCTCGGGACCGTGCGCCGGCAGCACTGTGAGATCGAATCAAGAAGAAAATGCGGTGATTAGTGTACAATCTCTTTGGTGGCGCCGATTAGGCCGCAGCTTCAACCAAGGAAATGGTGATGATGATGCTCTTCCGGTGGTGCAGGTGAAGACGGCGGTGTGGGAATGGAGGTGGCGTGAAAGATGAGGGGAACATCGGGGCAGCTCCTTGGAGGTGGAGGACGGGGTTGCTGAACCAGCGGGACGAAGAGATTGACGACAGATCCTCATCTGGTACGATGGATGAGGGACGTCGAGGTGTTGCTGTGGACGACATCGTCGGGGAAGAGGCTCCGGCTGGGTGGCGGACGGAGGAGGGTGTGGGGCTTCATCGCGGGTTTTCGCGGCCTCAGTGTACGAATGGGTGGGTTGATGGGATTTGAGTGAGGAACCATGGCTTAAGGACGCGCTTGTCCGAAATGTGGGGTATGTTACGAAAGTACCCACACCGATTTGAGGCAGTTCTTTCGGTTCAGGGGTACCACGAGCATTTCGTGTGTCGGGATTTCACAGGAGGTGAGAGTTTTCGCGCGCGTTGTAATTTCGGAATAGCAAGGCGCGGGTTGAGATGGAGGGAGTTGTCAGAGCACAACGAGACAAAGATATATCTTAAATATTTCGGGCTAGCAAGGCGCGGGTTGAAGAGGCGGGAGTTTCGCAGCACGATAGACAGAGGCGCTGGCTTGAATTTTGGGCATAACAAGGCGCAGCTTGAAATTTCGGGTGAACAAGCTTAACGTGTACCCAAAACGAAAGACAATTTGCACCTCAACACGCACAACACACACACATACACCATTTAGACTAGAGTAAGGTACACGTGCATTGCACGCATGAGATTTGGCAACCAAATTATGAATAAATATCACGTTATAGCATGTAAGCTTTAAGTCATATATGCATGATGTTGATATTTGTTTAATTCTTATAGTTCATTTCATACAAAATCATGTAGTTTTTCTAAGAAAGCTAATCTATTTTAAGATTCATGGAATTGTGCGTTGTAAGACATAAAATAAAAACAAATAATGGCAAATCATGTAGAAAAACATTTGGGCAATTCTGATATGGAAGATTCTAGAACAAAGAAGAAGTGCTTGTGTTTTGATGTTTGTGCATTATGCTTAAGTTCAACCATGGAGTCTTCTAGATTATACATGTGGTAAAATCTGGTGGAATCTAGATGATATCCAACGGCCAGTAGTGCTCAAATTTGTCATCTTTGGACCATCGGATTCGCCTCATCCAACGACCATCTTTCAAAGTTAAAGTTACCCGCACACAATATAAAAAACTATAATATATATATATATATATATATATATATATATATATATATATATATATATATATATATATATATATATATATATTTGGGCATAGATATAGATATGTGATGTGAAAGCCACCCATCATCTCCAATTAGAATAGTGTGTCCATGCACGGATGCGACGTGGCCAAATGATGTCTGCCATCGGTATCTCAAATTCAAATCAGTCTGACCTTGTTCAATGTGTATACATTACAACATGCTCGTTTCCAAACCACACCGTGCAGATCTCCGTTATATTCATGCATGCATGGGTTTCAAATATCAGGATCTCTTATTCAAATATTTGAATTCAACTTTACATTGATTATGACCTCACCTAGTCTTTTACACCCACACAATCGTCTTCTCTTTATAATTGTATCACGATCTTTCTCTCCTGCATGCATGCACACACACTACCAGTCGGCATTATCCATCGCACACATGCAATCTTTTTCTTCAGGTCGGTCTCCCATGAAGGCACACACCCACACACATCCCCCTCTCCATCATATCGAGCATTCTTTATCTCTCACGCGTGCATGCGCAATGATCGATGTTCCTCTATGTTTGTGTGTATATAGCTAGGTTTTCCATAGTTTTCCACACAAACCGATCAATCGATATATCCAGTGAGGTCTCACCCTCTTTCCCACGTCCATATCGATCAATCTATACCTCTCTATATAGGATTCACATATATATCTAATACACCCACATTAATTATATATCCAATGTCCCCCTCTCATCATCCATGCCTTCCGCTTCATCTCTCAGACGCGTGCACAATGGCGAAGAGAGGGGGCAGCAAGGGCCCTACCAAGCCCCCCTAACATCACTATATATCGAGGCTAATATGAATGGGATCATTAGACAATTGCTGCTCAAAATGGTTTAAGTTCATGAATTGACCCTCCTCGTAAAGGATTAGCAATGCTTGGCCCCCAATCTCATTTATTTTTCATGGCTCCGCCACTGCGTGCAACAGCGCATGTTCTCGCCCCCTCTCTCTAAATATCGATCTCACACTTGTGCACTCCTTCATAGTCTCCCTCCACTTGGCCCCTCGCACCATCTTCTAGCCCCCCACCGGATTTTTCCACATGTAATCTAGCGGACTCCATGGTTGAACTTAAGCATAATGCACAAACCTCAAAACAACAGTTGTTCTCTTTTGTTCTAGAATCTTCTGTATCATAACTGCCCAAACTTTTTTTCTAGTTGAATTGCCAGTATTTGTTTTTTACTTCATGCTTTACAACGCACAATTCCATGAATCATAAAATAGCTTAAGGGCTTCTTTGATTCAAAGGATTCTCAAAGGAATTGTGGAGGATTTTAATCCTTAGGAATTTTTCCTATCTTGGTTGTTTGATTCGTAGGATTGTAAACCATAGGAATTTTTCCATATGACTCATTTGCACTAGATTTCATAGGAAACATCCCATCCACTCAAACCTCTTTGAAAGAATTCTGCTTTTTTTCTATGCACAATCAAACACTCGTACAATCCTGTAGGATTCAAGACGACATTCCACTATAATCCTATTTTTTCCTATTGCCGCCTTTTTGAAATCCTACGAATCCAATAGGCCCTAGCTTTTTTATAAAAACTAATTGATTTTGAATGATATGAACTATAAGAATTAAACAAAGGTCTACATCAGGCATATATGACTCAGAGCTTACATGCTATAATGTGGTATTTATTCATAATTTGGTTGCAAAATCTGATGCGTGCAATGCATGTGTACCTTACTAGTACTTCGAGTATGTGCAAAACATGTAATTAGAATTCCAATGGCATGCTACATTCATGATGCCACGTGGCACATGTGGAGGCGTTGTCGCGACTTCCTTGTGTGGATTGATCACAGTGATGTACTGCTGGTTCCAGAAGAATGTACTCGTCCTCCCTGAGCCATGCTGTCGGTACATGCACGAAGCGAAGAAGTGCACGCACGCCACGCACGCACTCATTCCCTCGCACACACACACGGGTACACGGACAGACGCAATTTTGTACCAAGATCCACCCCATGTGATAATTTGATGCGTGTAAAGTCGTTCACTTTGTTGATGGTCAATTAATACAGCGCATGCAAATTGAGTGGACTGAGGGCGGAAGAAAGACATTACTACTCCACTGCGCGCATGCGAGTAGTTAAATCATGGGTTGCTAGTAGTACTTCCATTGGTATCCTTCGTATTTTGTGCCAATTTTTGACAGTAACATAATATTTACGCATTTGAGCAGTGTAGTCTACTTGAAATTTATGTTCCACTAAACACATCGGGCGCCGTTTCGAAAGCCTGCTCACACCTACTAGTATGTACCAAACCTGAATGTGTTCCCACTATGCAGGTATTAGTACTAGTGCTAGTACTTAGGTTATAAAAAGGGAAACTACCTAACCGAAAATTACTCTACCATTCCTCCTCATAAGTGCTTCTTCTTCGTCCGTCCTTGCCATGGCCGGTGAGCAGAGCTCTAGGTCGAGAACTACTCGTAACAAGGGAGCGACAACCAAGGCTGCGGAAAAAAGAGGGCTCGCCGCCACGCAGAGACCTTGAAAGATCTCTCATGGGTAGGCGATGGCTCCCAGGAGCGCCCTAGCCGCGGAGGCGAACATGCAAAGTTGGCGGCGCTGGAGTCGTTATCCCTCGACGGCATGCCCAATCAGCTCAATAAGCACCTCAATAAGCAGAAGGAGTTCATCCAAGGCTTGGTGGATCTGCTGAAGGAGAGCCTCGACGACATGCCCGCTGAGCTCAATAAGCAGGGGGAGTTGACCACCGGCTTGGTGATGCTCCTGAAGAAGAGCATTGCCTCGGAGAAGAAGGCGACCAGCGAAATCCTGCAACTTCGGGAGGACAAGGCGAAGCTCTGCCACGAGCTCGACCAGTTGAAGGAGAAGAACGCCGGCTGGAAGAAGCTGCATGAGAATAGTAGTTCCTCGATGAAGATGTTGCAGGCCCTCATCATGGAATAGAAGGAGGAGTTGGCGAAGCTCCGCGTCGAGCACACGGCTGCTGTCAAGGTACGTAATGCGGCCGTGGAACAGATGATGAAGGCTCGCGTCGAGAAATCCCGCGTCATGGACATAATGAAGAATATGGCGGAGGAGACGCGCAAGGAGATGGAGGTCGTGGAGGCGATGAAGAAGCAGTTACGGCTCCGCGGAGAATTAGATCATTTGGGGTGATAATCTTCCTTCTTGTTTTGCTCCTGTGTTTCATCTTTTGCTTCGGGTGTTTCACCGCACGTGTCACGTTCTCTGCGAGGCATGAATAGAACAATGCTTTTTTTTGAGGGAATGAATAGAACAATGCTAACAATGAGATGACTAACAAATTAGATCATTTTTATTGCCATATGGCACTGGGCTGCCATGTTTCGTGCTCCTCCGTCGTAGTACTACTCCAGTGGAAAACTTGAGTATACCGCACGGTTCTTTGCTCCTCCTCAGGTCGTCGGCGCATTTATATGAGCAGTCAAATCACAAGGCCCCGCCTTCCAGCAGTAACGAGCCGTCAAATCACAAAGGCCCTCGCCTCTCGTGAAACCGACCAAGCTAGACTGCCCCACCCTCTAGCCTTTTAAAAAATGTATACTTTTGTACAGTAGTAGTATCGATGCATTGCGCCATGGACAAAACTTAAAATTAAAAAAAAGGTGGTACATATAGAGAGCGCTCGTCGCCAAATTTTGCATATAGTACTATTAAAAAGGCTAGTCACAATAATGGTGTCCAACACAACCCACCCCTCAAATAAAATTAAGCATCCTGGAATTCTTTGACAAAACCAAGCACCTTGAAATTCTTTGACAACTAAACTGCTGGCTATATGATGTTGCCCATATATATTGTATGTATATAATGTGAAGAAACGAGTGGTAGTACTATACCAACTAAAAGATGAAATCTAAGAAATACTAGTATGTACGTACTGAAGAGTTAAAGTAACGAGAAGAAACATAACATAGTTCTGCTGGGGGCTCAGCACAACACACCCCTCAAATTAAACTAAGCACACCTGAAATTAAACTATGCAACTAATCCGGTAGACAGCATTAGAACCACCATGAGCAATGACACTGCCACCTTACTTGGAGTCCTCGTCCACGTCCTCGACTTCATCCTTGTCCCTCTTCCTCTTGGCCGATACTTCTTTGCTTGAACCGCACACTTGGCTCTTGCTCTTCGTCCAACCCTTGTAGATATTGAAACAAAGGTAGCCATCCATTGCAACGTAGTGGATTTGGTCTATATCTAGTACATTCCGCTACCATGCATAACAATGAAACGTGTATTGAGGTTTCTCCAGTTTACCATACAAAGGACGAACCATGGCTCCTTCCAGGGTCAGCATTGAAGGCTGGTCACCGGAGGGCAGCAGCCGATTCTTCTGGAGGTCGAAGGGGTTGCCTACAACGAGGCCTATCCGACCTAGGACTTCTTTGTCGTTTGTAAAGTCCACAGTAACGAATTTGACTAGGTTGCTCTCGAGGAAGTTCTTAAAATCCAGGCATTCAACGTCGGCATGGCATATGTGGTAGACCAAGCATAAGTCATGCACGCAAACCTAGATCACGGCAGGCTTCTTCCTCTCTTCGTCCTAATTTAGATCCTTCTCTCGTCACAGGACTGTGGTGTACTCAACATCTAGCCCAGCGACCCACTCATCATCTGAGTTTTCAAACATGCGTCTGAAGCGAGAAAGGCATCCTTTCACCGTCGCGGAAGAACGGGTGTAGA
The DNA here is from genome assembly GCF_018294505.1 of Triticum aestivum. Lineage (NCBI taxonomy): Eukaryota > Viridiplantae > Streptophyta > Magnoliopsida > Poales > Poaceae > Triticum > Triticum aestivum. Next base: position 2,190,889 of record NC_057795.1, read on the forward strand.
TGACGTCGAACTCATCACCGGTGATGGTTCTAACCTTGTAATAACCGCCGATCATGGAGATTTGGGATGCCATGGATTTGGAAGGAGGGTTAGGATTAGTGGAACTGCCGTAATGTTAAAGGACGGGACGACTAGGAGCGAACTTTCGTAATATTAAAGGACGTGGGGGGACGAGTAGGAGCGAACTGCCAGTGTGCGAATGGCAGGGTAGTGGCTTTCCATTCTCCCATGATACGGGCTTCTGAGAGCCCTTGGATCTAAGATCGAACGGTTGCATGGCGTGATTCTAGACCTATGGGTGAATATCCTATCCTGAAGGGTTATTCTGTAAATTTTTAGCAACTTAGCATGCGATCGTTTGATCTCAGATCCAAGGGCTGCCAGCAGCCCGTATCATGGTCGCGCCTACCACGACCGTCGCGTCGCTCGCGCGGTCGCGCCCTTGGAGATTTAACACGGTGCGTTAGGCTATCTGATGTTGGCATGTCATACATAGTCATCACTTAGTCAATCATACTACAACAAGGTTAGCTATAAGGTTGGCTATAAGTGTATTTTTTTTACTTCTCTTTATCTGTTTATTCGTACTCCCTCCATCCCATAATATAAGAACGTTTTTGACACTAGTGTAGTGCCAAAAACGTTCTCATATTATGGGACAGAGGGATTAGTATTTATTGCATTTGCCAAGAAGTGACCTCTTCCAATGAAATGGTGTGCTTATTAGTTTTTTGTTGCTAAGTTTGCTTCATTTAATTAGCAATAGACTCAAAATTGTCTTTTCACCTAGGTACACGCGCTTAGCACCGTTTCTTCCTTGGGTCCCCAAACTAGTCTCTCTCTTCTTGATTAACTTGCCACATCAGACTTTATGTCTATGTGGCAAGCTTAGCACCTGTAGGAGCAAGTAAGTACAATAGTGTGCTTTACATGGCATTTTTGCATATGTGGAGGAAAGAGAGGCAATGAAGAAGTGGAGAAGTGAGCTCTCATGCAAGAGCCAGCCTCTACTACATGGTGGAGCATTGGGAGAGGCACCTGTATGGAGGTGGTCAGGAATCAGGAGACTCACGCCGGTCGTAGTGCCGCAGTTAAAATGATAATGGCAAGTCAAATCACGGGGCCCCACCTGTCCAGCAGTAACTCGCTGTCAAATCACACAGCCCTACATTTGTGGCAGCCTACTCCCTCATCTTCTCGCGTCTCTGTCGAACCGACTAGGCGGAACGGCCCCGCCTACCGCATAGGAAAAGCCCCGCCCTCGACTTTTAAATAGTACAGTATACTAATTTTGTATCCATGGATTGCGCCATGGAGCCAAGCCTCTAGAAAACGGCGGTACACATGTATGGAGTATACAACACGCCCGTCGCATTCGCGTCACACCCCAGACAACCGGTCGGTCTGGCATGCTGCTCTCTGAATGGAACGAGTGTCATATTGAGTTTGCACACACATGTGGGACCGCAATGTAGAACCGAACATAGGCACACTCCCCGGCCCCACAAGTCAGATGACTTAATAGACGAGGGAGGCGAGCAATAGTACTAGAGAAGTGTTGTACTACATTGGTTCCTGGACGATCCCTGCAAGACACGGAAGATCAGTTCGTCCATGCATGTGACCAGACTCCAGCAGACACGCCTGGATTGGCTATCGTCTACATATCGTGCAGGCCGTGTTGTACATGGCTATAGTTGTGGTGAGAAATCTAAAAAAAGATTTCTTGTCATCTCGCAAAATTAGGTGTCATGTTCTTCGGATCATTGTGAGGGTTAAACAGCGAAAACTGAGTTGGGCTAGTCATCGGGGGCACATGCACGAAGACTACTCGGCTGCCATCTAGGTCAAGCCAGCTATGTTAATTAGGACATCTATCGACGGACCCCTTTTCTACGAGTTCATCTTTAACTTGAGCTTTGTTCCTTGTCTAGTTTGCCCGTCGGGATTCATGTTGTCCCCTTTGGGCAGTGAGGTTATGATTTCTTGTCATGTGGCATTTTTTTGTGTTATATGATATAATCCGGTGCTTCAGATCAAAATGACGACAACTGCGCCTCCGGGCCACGTGCATGAAGACTTCTTGACAGTCATTGACGAGGTCAAGCCAGCTCTGGTAGACAAAAGAAAATTATTACTCCACTATATAGGCAGGAGCCTCCGCGCTTGCTTGCTAGTGTTGCTCTCTTCACACTGTCTCGTCCTCTCCATATCTAAACACGACAGCGGTGGCCACACTCTCTCTCTCTCTGCTCACCGCCGGTCACAGATCCAGCCGGATCCTCTCCGCTTGGGAAGGTAAGAAGGTGCAATGTTCACGCGTTCGTCCTCGGCGACGGCTCTTACTCACTGCTGGCGCGTCCCGATCAGCCTACCTTGCCGTTCTCTCCCAAGCACCGCTGGTGAGGGAGGGCCTCCGACCCCTTCTTCCTTGCTGCCGTAGTGTGGGCAGATCTGGCCACCCGTCGCCCACCTAGCGACATCCTACCGACCATCAGGTATAACTTCCTTCGAATCTGGCCTTGCTCTACTTCTTGAGCTCCTGACGTCGCTGCATTTGTTTCTTTTAGTATTTCTCAGGCCCCCTTGTAGATAGGATCGATCGGCTGTTCGAAAACAACCTAATTTTTTATGTTTAAGAGGTAAAACTACTTCATGCACTCGAATCTAGTACTACTTGGTTCAAACAAGGAAGAAAGGGGGCGGGGGAGGATTTGTTACCTGAATCTAGGCCTTGGTGGAAAGAGGAAATAATGGGGGCGAAAAGTAGCAGAGACTGGCTATCCAACTGGTCTCTTAGTCTAATAGGGAAATAAAGGGAAACGTAGTACAAACTCAATATAAACCCGATCTATTGGTTGAAAAAGGAAAGAAAGTGGGGACTGGGGGACAAGTCAACAGAGTAAGTCCAGCACTAGATTTGCTAGCCTCACATGGTATAAGGTGGCTATACCGAACAAAAATGGGGCCAACTCAGATATCCCGTTCTGATGTTTGCTGCCCCGAGCCACTCTTATGTAATGCCACTGGTAAAATGTAGCATTCGCACTGTTAAAAGTAAGGACACATTAAACCAATGTTGTTTTCAATGTAATGCCTCCCATAAAATGAATAAATAGCACTTTTTACATGTCCTGCTAAATTTCCCATTAAGATAAGTTGGTTCTTTTCGTTAGAAATGCAACTGTCCTGGTCCGCCTACTCTCCCGTGCCAAAAGTAATGTCGTATTTAACGGTTGTCATAGTTAATCCTAATGCCCACACTAATATCTAGCAATGCCATTGCTTTAGAAATTGCTACTGTCCTTGTAGGATTGCCATTCAGATAAGGAACATGCTTCTTTTCATTTGATGCAGGTTTCATCACTTGTTAGTCACCCTCCTTTCCACCTTTTTTGTGCAAACAGAGATATACATTTCACGCTCGATCTTAGTTGAACTGCACAAATAATATCCAAATTATAGTTGAACATTCCAGGAGCTTCACAACCAACCTTGATGTTGCTCAATTTTATTGCAACTAATGAAGAAGAAGCTATGTGGGTTTCATTTTCTGATGGAAATGGAACCGGGGCGGAACCCTTTTCTTAAAAAAAATGAAGAAGAAGCTGCTAGCTCACGGGACATTGCTTCATTTTAGGTGAATTGCACCAAAAGGTCCCATTGGCGGCGCTGCAAAGCGCTTCCATCGTTGAAGAGCACCGTACTCTTATAGGTGCGGTGATTGAGAAGGTCCAGTCTGCGAAACGCGGGATGACCGAAGCCTGCACCAGCCTTCTAACAGGCTTTGAGGTAAGTTAAAGAATGTCATAATATAGATAGTAGCCCCTGATACACTGTTTGGTGCTTCAGAAAGAAAGCCGGGTAGAGGATCAAATATATTTCGTAGGAGACTAATTAGGGAATACCTATGTGAATGATCATGCATCGTTATTGACTGCAACCTCTCATACTGCGGAGGTCTCCAGACTGAAGCAGAGTCTGGAGTGGGCCGGGAAGGAGCTCCGCCAAGTAAAAAGGCAATTGGAAGATAACCGAGGTATGGGATAACTTTGTTTGTATTTAAATATAAGTGAATAGTTATTTTGCCTAGAAAATGTCATGATATGTATTAGGACCGGTGACCAAAGTCGAGGCTCTTAAGAAGGCGGTTGCCGAGGCCGAGAAGAAGGCGGCCAAGGAGCAAACCGCTCGTGAAGACAACGAGGCCCGGGTCATTGAAGTTCAACTAGAGCTCCAAGAAGCCATAAAGAAGTGAAAGACCTTGGAGCAGAGTATAAAGGATCAAGAGTCCGAACTCACCAAGGCTCGCCAATCCGCACATGATACTTGGGCTGAAGCCCAAGGCGCCCTCCAGGAAATCCAGGACGCCCGAAAGATCGCAGCGCGTAAGGCCTTTATTATGCAGAGCAAATACGCGAAGAAAAGACTTCATTTACTGACCCGGATTCGGAGTTCTCCAGGGGTGTTTTCGGATCTGCCGCGCAGCATGTCTGACACTGCAAAGTTCTACCGAGCCAAAGAGGGGAGCTCTATGGAGAAGTTGTTCTGGTCGCAATATCTTACACCAGAATACCCAGTACCCTTTACCGTTCAGCTGAAGCAGCTGGTCGAGCTGCACAGGGCAGCCAAACTAGCCTGCAAGGATTTGATTATCCGGCTAGGGCCTGCCGAAGCGATTCCCGGTAGCTACTTCGGACTCGTGAAGTGGCTGGTTAGTGCCTGCCCTCGGCTTGACGCCATCAAGCTGTCGGTCTGCATTGAAGGTGCGCGAATGGCCTTTGCCCGCGCCAATGTGCATTGGGCGAAGATGGATGCTATGAAGCTAATGACCGAAGGACCTCCCGAAGGGAAAGAGCACCGCACGCCCGAGTTGTATTATGATAGTGTCCTGGTGGGATCCCGCCTTATGGCAGAGCAATGTGCCAAGGATATTATATTCCCATGAGTGTATGCATGTTATCCTATGATGTAATCTGAAACAAGGTCGTGATGTAAAATAATGCTTGTTATTCAAACTATTACCTCCTGTGCAGCCGATTTTGAATTAATGCTGAGAGTTTGCCAGTCGCCGTCTTCTGCCCCCACGTAGGAAGTACGGGGGTGTTCGAGATAAATCTAAACACTCTTTACTCCACATTTTTGGTCCTTAAAGGAGGTGTTTAGCGCGACGAACCATGCAATAGGACAATAAGGCTTTATCACCCTCACTTAGCCATAGGAGTTTGACAAAAAAAAGGTAGGCGCAGCCCCTATTGTTCGGAAGACCAAACTTGGGGCATTGTAAATCACCTGATCGGATAAAAAGCGATCCGTCGCACGATGCATTAGTTATCGCATAATGCGGAAGAAATCGTTAAGGATTTTGTGCCCTCTCGAACAGCTGACCAGCTCTCGCCACATCATGACAGTCAGTTTTCGGCTTTCTCTACTGAGGTGCTCATCCAGAAGAACTGGGACACAATCGCAGTAGTTCTCCCTTTACTACCCTAGCTGATATAGCGGAACGTAGGGTAGCAAGCACAGGAGCCGGGCAACCCAACTGTTAACCAAAGACATGATTCGAAGCCAATGCATATAATGCTATAAGTTCGGGGTGCCGAACTGCACTATAAAATTGTTTGGACTTTCTTGCCGTGTTATGGAGTACAATGAAGCCCCTAGCGAATTAAGGCGTACCAGAATGTACGGGTGCAATTGAATATAACTAGACAAGGAAAAATTAGGTAATAAGCAAACGCTGCCAATTATTTTTCATTGTAATTTGATTAATACATCAAGGCGTATGTGTACAAGTAGTGCAATAAGCAAATAAGGCTACTTAACATGCCATGACCAAGAGCGAGCTACGTGCGGGTATTTAAAACAGGTATGAAGATCATTAGTAGAGACCACCTGGGTATTCCCTTGTACGTCCGAGACCCTAGCTTTCTGATGTCTACTACACAACCTTCTTCTTGTAGACGTTGTTGGGCCTGCAAGTGCACAAGTTTGTAGGACAGAAGCAAATTTCCCTCAAGTGGATGACCTAAGATTTATCAATCCGTGGGAGGCGTAGGAAGAAGATGGTCTCTCTCAAGCAACCCTGCAACCAAATAACAAAGAGTGTGTTGGGGTGTCCCCAACACACCCAATACAATGGTAAATTGTATAGGTGCACTCGTTCGGCGAACAGATGGTGATACAAGTGCAATATGGATGGTAGATATAGGTTTTTGTAATCTGAAATAATAAAAACAGCAAGGTAACTAAAGATAAAAGTGAGTGTAAACGGTATTGCAATGACAGGAAACAAGGCCTAGGGTTCATACTTTCACTAGTGCAAGTTCTCTCAACAATAATAACATAGATAGATCATATAACAATCCCTCAACATGCAACAAAGAGTCACTCCAAAGCCACAAATAGCGGAGAACAAACGTAGAGATTATGGTAGGGTACTAAACCACCTCAAAGGTATTCTTTCGGATCGATCTATTAAAGAGTTCGTACTAGAATAACACCTTAAGACACAAATCAACCAAAACCCTAATGTCACCTAGATACTCCATTGTCACCTCAAGTATCCGTGGGCATGATTATACGATATGCATCACACAATCTCAGATTCATCCAACCAACACAAAAGTACTTCAAAGAGTGCCCCAAAGTTTCTATCGGAGAGTCAAGAACGTGTGCCAACCCCTATGCATAGGTTCATGGGAGGAACCCGCTATTGGTCACTGAGGGAGTCCCGGATTAGGGGGTGTCCGGATAGCCGGACTACCATCATCGACCGAGCTATCATCGGCCAGACTATCATCATCATCGACCGGACTCCAAGACTATGAAGATACAAGATTGAAGACTTCGTCCCGTGTCCATATGGGACTTTCCTTGGCGTGGAAGGCAAGCTTGGCGATACGGATACGTAGATCTCCTACTATTGTAACTGACTCTATGTAACCCTGGCCCTCTCCGGTGTCTATATAAACCGGATGGCTCTAGTCCGTAGGACACAACAACAACAACCATTACACTCATACCATAGGCTAGCTTCTAGGGTTTAGCCTCCTTGATCTCGTGGTAGAGCCACTCTTGTAAACATCCACAATATCAATATCAATCAAGCAGGACGTAGGGTTTTACCTCCATCAAGAGGGCCCGAACCTGGGTAAACATCGTGTCCCTTGTCTCCTGTTACCATCTGCCTAGACGCACAGTTCGGGACCCCCTACCCGAGATCCGCCGGTTTTGACACCGACATTGGTGCTTTCATTGAGTGTTCCTCTGTGTCGTCACCGATACGCTTGATGGCCTCTTCAATTGACAACGACGCAGTCCTGGGTGAGACCTTTCCCCCCGGACAGATCTTCGTATTCGGCGGCTTCGCACTGCGGGCCAACTCACTTGGCCATCTGGAGCAGATCGAAAGCTACGCCCCTGGCCGTTAGGTCGGGTTTGGAAGCCTAAACTTCACGGCCGATATCCGCGGGGACTTGATCTTCGATGGATCTGAGCCACAGCCGAGCGTGTCGCGCTGTCACGATGGGCACGACCTAACTCTGCCGCCGGACAGCACCTTGGAGGCCGCACACGAATCCACTCCGACCCATAGTCCGGAGCCGATCGCTCAGATCGAGGACGGATGGCTAGACACCGCCTCGGGAGCTGCAACTTCTACGGCGATGGAGCCGAACACTTACCTTGTCCCGCATAAAGCTCATGACTCCGAGGTGCCGGACTCTCTGCCGGACTCCGAACCTCCTGCGCCCCTGCCAGTCGAGTCCGACTGGGCGCCGATCATGGAATTCACCGCTGCGGACATCTTTCAACACTCATCCTTCGGCGATGTCTTAAATTCACTGAAGCATCTCTCGCTATCCGGAGAGCCCTGGCTGAACTACGGCCAGGATGGTTGGGACGCGGACGACGAAGAAATTCAGAGCCCACCCACCACCCACTTCGTAGCCACCGTCGACGATCTAACCGACGTACTCGACTACGACTCCGAAGACATCGACGGTATGGACGACGATGCCGGAGACTATCAAGAACCAGTGCCTACAGGACACTGGAAGACCACCTCGTCATACGACATATATATGGTGGACACCCCAAAAGATGGGGACGGCGAAGAAGCAACGGAGGCCGATTCCTTAAAGAAACACCCCAAGCGCCAACATCAGCGGCGCCGCTCTAAATCCCGCCACAGCAAGAATAGAGATTCCGGCACAGGAGATAATAACACCCCAGAGAGTGCCAAAGACAACCCCCTCCAGCACGATCCAGCGCAGGAGGAGGCAGAAGCAAGCCCTCACGAGGGGGCAGAAGACGAAGAGGTCGAGGATGATAATTACTTACCTCCCTCCAGAGACGAGGCAAGCCTCGACGACGACGAATTCGTCGTGCCTGAGGATCCCGTCGAACAAGAGCGTTTCAGACGCAGGCTAATGGCCATGGCAAACAGCCTAAAGAAAAAGCAGCAACAGCTTCAAGCTGATCAAGACCTACTGGCCGACGGATGGACCGAGGTCCTCGCGGCCGAAGAGTATGAACTCGAACGCCCTCCAAAAGATTACCCAAAACGCAAGTTGCTCCCCCGACTAGAGGAGGAAGCGTACAAACCTGCATCACCAGCACACAATACGGCAGACCGACCACCTCGTGGCCGCGACAGAGAGGCGTGCAAGCCCTCCACCAAAACCGTACCCCAGCACCGCTCAAAAAGCATGAAGCCACGGGGGAACGCACCGGACTTGCGGGATATATTGGAGGACAAGGCAAGACAATCCAGATCTATCTATGGATCACGTGGGCACCCCAAGACCCACGACGAATACCGTCGCGCCGGATACAACTACTCCGGCCGGGCCAAACACAGCAGACAACGCTCTCTCGAGCTACGTCGCGATATTGCTCAATACAGAGGCGCCGCGCACCCACTATGCTTCACTGACGAAGTAATGGATCATCAAATCCCTGAAGGGTTTAAACCCGTTAATATCGAATCCTACGATGGCACAACAAACCCCGCGGTTTGGATTGAGGATTATCTCCTCGATATACATATGGCCCGCGGCGACGATCTTCACGCCATCAAATATCTCCCGCTCAAGCTTAAAGGACCAGCTCGGCATTGGCTTAACAGCCTGCCCGCAGAGTCAATTGGATGCTGGGAAGACTTGGAAGCCGCATTCCTCGACAACTTCCAGGGCACGTATGTGCGACCACCGGACGCAGATGACCTAAGCCACATAATCCAGCAGCCAGACGAATCGGCCAGGCAATTCTGGACACGGTTCTTAACAAAGAAAAATCAAATCATTGACTGTCCGGATGCAGAGGCCCTCGCTGCCTTCAAACATAACATCCGCGACGAGTGGCTGGCCCGGCACCTAGGACAGGAAAAGCCGAAATCCATGGAAGCCCTCACATCACTCATGACCCGCTTCTGTGCGGGAGAGGATAGCTGGCTAGCTCGCAGCAACAACCTCAGCAAAAACGCTGGCAGTCCGGATACCAAGGACCGCAATGGCAGGTCGCGTCGAAACAAAAACAAATGCCGCATTAACGGCAACAGCAATGAGGATACGACAGTCAACACCGGATTCCGAGGCTCCAAGCTCGGTTAACGGAAGAAGCCATTCAAAAGAACCACTCCGGGCCCGTCCAATTTGGACCGAATACTCGACCGCTCCTGTCAAATACATGGAACCCCCGAAAAGCCAGCTAACCACACCAACAGAGATTGTTGGGTATTCAAGCAGGCAGGCAAATTAATCGCCGAAAACAATGACAAGGGGCTACACAGCGATGACGAGGAGGAGACCCGGTCTCCTAACAACAGAGGACAAAAGGGATTCCCCCCTCAAGTTCGGACGGTAAACATGATATACGCAACGCATATACCCAAGAGGGAGCGGAAGCGTGCACTAAGGGACGTATACGCATGGTTATCTTGCCCGATCACTTTCGATCGAAGAGACCATCCGACCAGTATCCGCCATGGCGGATTCGCCGCATTGGTTTTAGACCCAATCGTCGATGGATTTCACCTCACGATAGTCCTGATGGACGGCGGCAGTAGCCTGAACCTGCTTGATCAGGATACAGTGCGAAAGATGGGCATAGACCCTTCAAGGATTAAACCTACAAAGACAACCTTCAAAGGTGTCATACCAGGTGTCGAGGCCAGTTGTACAGGCTCAGTTACACTGGAAGTGGTCTTTGGATCCCTAGATAATTTCCGAAGCGAGGAGTTAATCTTCGACATAGTCCCATTCCGTAGTGGCTATCACGCTCTGCTCGGACGAACCGCGTTCGCAAAATTCAACGCGGTGCCGCATTATGCATACCTTAAGCTCAAGATGCCAGGCCCTCGTGGAGTCATCACAGTCAATGGAAACACGGAACGCTCCCTCCGGATGGAGGAACATACAGCGGCTCTCGCGGCAGAAGTACAGAGCAGCCTTTTAAGGCAATTTTCAAGTCCGGCCGTTAAACGACCGAACACGGCCAAACGCGCCCGGAGCAACATCAACCAAGACCACCTGGCACGTTCCGAGCACGCGTAGCAATGCGGCCTCAACCCCAGCCCTCGCACAATTGTAAGACAAACTCTCCGCGTACATAATTACACCCGGGAGATACCATGGGCATGGGGGGAGAGTCACAACCACAACAGACCCAGAGTGCGGTTCGACCACACCAGGGACTCCCAAGTGTGTCGCTCTTTTTATCTTTTATTTCTCTCTTTTTTATACAGAACTCTATCCGGCGGCGAACCTGCCGAACTCATGATGCAACAGCCAGGGAGGGACAAAGGCTGCGATGAACACTCAGGTGGTCTCCATTACGAACATTAAATTTGTTAAATACACCATTCCGCGGCCTACCCCTGGAGGGAGACGCCTTTAATTTGTCCAATCCCTTGCTTTCCGCACTATTTGTATCATTCCGCACTCATAGCAAATCTTCTCGAATAAAATGCAGCACTTTTTGCCCATAATTGCATTACCTTATATATATATATGTTCATTTACGACATGTTGCATCCGTACATTTTGGTACGGCCAAATACACCAGGGGCTTATGTTCCCCGCATTATGGTGTGATAAAGTCCGCACACTTTCACAAGTGCGGCACCCCGAACTTATAGCATTATATGAATCGGCTCCGAATCATGTCTTGGGTCAATAGTTGGGTTTCCCCGGCTCCCATGTTTGGCACCTTACGTTCCGTTCTATCGGCTAAGGTAGCACTGGGACACCACTGCGATTGCACCCCGGTTGAGCCGGGTTAACGCCTCAGTGGAGAAAGCTAAAACTGACTGTCATGATAAGGCGAGAGACTGGTCGCTGTTCGAGAGGTCTTTTCGGGTCCTTAAAGACCTACGCCGCTTCGAGCGAAGTACCGGATAATGTCCGACGAAGGCATGGATAGCGCCCCGAATTCGGTCTTCCGAATACTAGGGGCTTCGCCGAAATTTAAAATTATAAAATTCTATGGCTAAGTGAGAGTGTTCAAGCACTATAAGTCCGGTTGCCTTGTTCGCTGTGTTGAGCGCCTCCCTAGATGGACCCAAAAATGGGAACAAGAGTGCTCAAGTTTATCCCGAACACCCCAGCCCTCGTGGCATGGGGGCTGAAGCTGACGACTTGCCATCTCTCAAATTTAATAAACGGCCGCACAGAAGGTAATATTATAAATTAACAAGCCTTGCTTAGTGCATATGAACAAAGTTTTCAGCGCACAGGATAACACATTGCGAATTTACTCAATAATTACATCCCTGGGGCACTCATCCACAATCTTGCGGGTACCCTTCAGGACAACCTTATAGTACATCTCGGGCGTATGATATTCCTTGCCTGCTGGTGGCGCGTCAGTGCACCTTTGCGCGGGAAAGGGCCTGACGAGCACCTTCAATACAGGCGGAGCGCTTGATAACCTCCACCTAGGGGCACGCATCCACCAACCGTCGCACGAGGCCGAAGTAGCTCCCAGACATGGCCTCTCCAGGCCACAACCGGACTATGAGGCCCTTCATGGCCTGCTCGGCCACCTTGTGGAGCTCGACCAACTGCTTCAGCTGGTCGCTAGGGGGCACCGGATGGCCAGCCTCAGCATCCTGGGACCAGAAAACCTTCTCTGTTGAGCTCCCCTCCTCGGCTCGGTAGAATGCGGCGGCATCAGACACGCTGCGAGGCAGATCTACAAACGCCCCTGGAGAGCTCCGAATTCGGGTAAGTAACACGTAATTTACATTCACATGCTTGCTTTGCATGGAAAATGTCTTACCCGCCGCTATCTTCCTCACCAACTCAATCTGCTGAAGGGACTTATGGGCATCGGCCTTGGCAGTTTTGGCACTTTCGAGAGCCGAGGCAAGCTGGGACTCTCGAGTCTTTGAGTCACGCTCCAAACTCTCATGCTTTTCCATGAGAGCCTGGAGCTCTTGCCGAACCACCGCCACCCGCGCCTCCTGCTTTTCTCGCTCTGCCCGTTCCGCGGCCGCATTGCGTTCGGCCATGGACACGGCCTCCTTCAGGGTCGCCACCTCGTTCATGGCCCCTGCAGTACCCATGTTATCATTGTTATTTTTTGTTGCAATCTAAATCCTTTTCTGTAAGGTACAAGTTCAAAGAGGTGTTACTCACCTTCTTTGTCCTGGAGCTGCTTCTTGGCGCGGCCGAGCTCTTGCTCGGACCGCTCGAGCTCCTGCTTCAAAGCACCGACCTCCGCAGTCAGTGCGACAGAGGTCAGCAGCGCAGCCTGCAACCCATATTGACATAATTTTTTTAGCAACCCTGCGTATATCTTTTTTTTTCAGATCCTCAGTCCGGCTTTTCTTTCCGAACACCGAACCGAGCATCAGGGGCTACTGTCTATGCGGTATTACATTGCATATTTTTAACTTCTTACCTCAAAGCCTGATAGAAGGCTATTGCAGGCTTCGGTCAGCCCGCTCTTGGCAAGCTGTACCTTTTGAATCACCGCACTCATAATAGTGCGGTGTTCTTCCTCGATGGAAGCGCTCTGCAGCGCCTCCAACAAATTGTCCGGCGCCTCCGGTTGGATGGAAGCTGCCGGCGTCACGGTCTTGCCCTTCGTGCGAAGGAGCCGCCGGCCGGACTCCGGAACCACTGCGGGTTCTGATGTGGAGTCCGGCGCAAAGTCCGGGAGGCCGCCTCGTGGCGCCTCCGGAGCCTCCCCCTGATGGGTCCCTTCTTGGGACCCCACCTCGGCGTCCTCGGTGTCGCGAGGGGTGGAGGCGGTCGGGATGGAGTCTACATCCAACGGAGCCAACGACCCGCTCGATGAAGCGGGGAGATCATCATTGGCCGGACTACAGGCAGCATGCGGCATCAGAATGACACTATGTGACAGAAATTATAAATCATTCAGGAATCCGGATACTTACGTTCTTGCCGGAGGCCTGTCCCTTGAAGGCCATTCTTCCTCGCCAATGTTGATGTTGGCGGAGCTGTCCGGGGGAATAGTCCTTCCCCTCTTGGACCCTTCGGTCTCCCCTGTTGGGGAAGCCTTCCTCTTCCTCTCTCCCTCCTCTGGGAGAGAGTCCTCTTTCTCCTCCTCGTTTTCGGGGGAGGAGTCCGCCCCGGAGTCATTGGACACCTAAAAACGGGAACTATTTCGAGCACCCGTGGCCTCCTTCTTGGCCTTCTTCTCCGGCACCACGTGTGGTGCCGGAACCAGCAGCCTCGCTAGATGGGCGTCCACTGGGTTTTCTGGCATAGGAGCCGGGCAGATAATCTGCTCCGCCTTCCTCATCTAGTCCTGTCAAAGGAAAAGGGGAAATTAAAACCCGCATAGAGTCAAACTATGGAAAGCAAGTGTCCCATAAAGGGGTAGAATCACTTACCTCGTCGGCTTGACGCTGCGAGCGAAATCCGCGATCTTCAGTCGCGGATGCGGGGGCTTTGGCGCCCTTAAACAGCACCCTCCAGGCGCCTTCGTACGTCGTGTCGAAGAGCCCGCTCAGCGCCTGGTGCTGCTCCGGATTGAACTCCCACAGATTGAATGCCCGCTCCTGGCATGGGAGAATCGGGCGAACGAGCATGACTTGGACCATGTTAACTAGCCTGAGCTTCTTCACCAGCTTCTGGATACAGGCTTGGAGTCCCGTCAGCTCCTCCGAACTAGCCCACAGCAAGCCCTTCTCTTTCCAGGAGGTGAGCTGCATGGGGATACCAGATCTGAACTCGGGGGCCGCCGCCCATGTAGGGTCGCGCGGCTCGGTGATATAGAACCACCCCGATTGCCACCCCTTGACGGATTCCACGAAGGCCCCTTCGAACCAAAGGACGTTGGGCATCTTGCCCAACATGGTGCCTCCGCACTCCGCTTGAGTGCCCCTCACTACCTTCGGCTTGACATTGAAGGTCTTGAGCCACAAGCCAAAGTGGGGCTGGATGCAGAGGAAGGCCTCGCACACGACGATAAACGCCGAGATGTTGAGGATGAAGTTCGGCGCCAGATCATGGAAATCCAGGCCGTAGTAGAACATGAGCCCCCGAACAAAGGGGTGAAGTGGAAAGCCTAGTCCGCGGAGGAAGTGGGGAAGAAAAACGACCCTCTCATGGGGCCTGGGGGTGGGGATGAGCTGCCCCTCGTCGGGCAGCCGGTGCGCAATGTCGCCGGACAGGTAGCCAGCGCTGCGCAGTCTTTCGATGTGCTCCTCCGTAACAGAGGAGGTCATCCACTTGCCTCCCGCTCCAGACATGACTGGGGAAGGTTGAGACGAGATGTGCGGTCTTGGGCGCTGGAGCTCGAGTGCGCGGAGATGGATAAGCAAAGGAGGAAGAAGGCGTATGTGAAAAGGTGAATCCTTATCCCTTATATGGTCGGGCGAAGTCTACGCGTCCCCCACTGGCCTGGTAAAACTCGCTTATCCCCCAAGCGTCACCATCAATGGCGCGGTTTGGTTACCCACGTCCGTATTGATGAGAATCCCGGATTAAGGGGGAACACGATCTCTGCTTCGACAAGACGTGCCAAGGAAACCGCTTCGCTAAATGCGCTGAGGTGGTAGAGTAAAAAACGATTCAAGTAATGGCTTGGTAGTGGCGTGACGTCATGCCGTAGAAAACGTCAGCAGATTGAACTTGTGTATATATTATTCTCTCTATGGTGGAATGTGGAATTTATTTTGCAGAGCCGGACACTATCCTGGTGTTCACAATCTTATATCATTCGGAGGAGGAACCCGCCTTGCAATGCCAAGCAATATACGCGCCGGACTTATCGTCATTGAAGCCTGGTTCAGGGGCTACTGAGGGAGTCCCGGATTAGGGGGTGTCCGGATAGCCGGACTACCATCATCGGCCGAGCTATCATCGGCCGGACTATCATCATCATCGACCGGACTCCAAGACTATGAAGATACAAGATTGAAGACTTCGTCCCGTGTCCGGATGGGACTTTGCTTGGCGTGGAAGGCAAGCTTGGCGATACGGATACGTAGATCTCCTACTATTGTAACCGACTCTATGTACCCCTAGCCCTCTCCGATGTCTATATAAACTGGATGGCTCTAGTCCGTAGGACACAACAACAACAACCATTACAATCATACCATAGGCTAGCTTATAGGGTTTAGCCTCCTTGATCTCGTTGTAGATCCACTCTTGTAAACATCCACAATATCAATATCAATCAAGCAGGACGTAGGGTTTTACCTCCATCAAGAGGGCCCGAACCTGGGTAAACATCGTGTCCCTTGTCTCCTGTTACCATCCGCCTAGACGCACAGTTCGGGACCCCCTACCCGAAATCCGCCGGTTTTGACACCGACAGTCACCAAAACATACATCAAGTGGCACATGATGTCCCATTGTCACCATAGATAAACACGGCAAGACATACATCAAGTGTTCTCAAAGTAAAGACTCAATCCGATAAGATAACTTCAAAGGGGAAACTCAATTCATCACAAGAGAGTAGAGGGGGAGAAACATCATAAGATACAACTACAATAGCAAAGCTTTGGATACATCAAGATCGTGCCATAGAGGGAACACGAGAGAGAACACGAGAGAGAGAGAGAGATCAAACACATAGCTACTGGTACATACCCTTAGCCCTGCGGGTGAACTACTCCCTCCTCGTCATGGATAGCGCCGGGATGATGAAGATGGCCACTGGTGATGGATTCCCCCTCCGGCAGGGTGCCGGAATGGGCTCTCGAGAGGTTTTTGGTGGCTACAGAGGCTTGCGGCGGCGGAACTCCCGATCTATCTTGATATTCGATGTTTTTAGGGTACGTAGGCATATATAGGCGAAAGAAGTCGGTCGGGAGGTGCTCGAGGGGCCCACGAGACAGGGGGCGCGCCCAGTAGGGGGGCCTATCTCCTGGCCTCCTCGAGGATCTTCTGACATGAACTCCAAGTCTCCAGGATGATATTCTTCCCAAAAATAACGTTGCCGAAGGTTTCTAAAATAAATTGCTGGACCTGAGGAAATTGTCTAGTAATCATCTGCAAAAAGAATCAACTAAATATCACTCTCCAGTAAAAAGTTGAAGCTAATCTTGTAAGCGCTAAAGTTTCTGTTTTTTACATCATGATCATAAAGACTTCACCCAAGTCTTCCCAAAGGTTCTACTTGGCACAAACACTAATTAAAACATGAAAACACATCTAACCAGAAGCTATATGTATTATTTATTCCTAAACAGAACAAAAAAGGAAGAAACTAAAATAAAATTGGGTTGCCTCCCAACAAGCGCTAACGTTTAAAGCCCCTAGCTAGGCATGATGATTTCAATGCTGCTCACATAAGAGATAAGAACTAAAACATAAAGAGAGCATTATGAAGAATATGACTAGCACATTTAAATCTAACCCACTTCCTATTCATAGGTATTTTGTGAGCAAACAACTTTTGGGAACAATAATCAACTAGCATAGGAAGGCAAAACAAGCATAACTTCAAAACTTGAAGCACATATAGAGGAAACTTGATATTATTGCAATTCCTACAAGCATATATTCCTCCCTCATAATAATTTTCAGTAGCATCATGAATGAATTCAACAATATAACCAGCACCTAAAGCATTCTTTTCACGATCTACGAGCATAGAGAATTTACTACTCTCCGCATAAGCAAAATTCTTCTCATTCGGAATAGTGGGAGTATCATAAGAGACTTGAACACAAAAAATTGTTTCCAAATTAAAAGAGTAATGTTCAGAAAAAGGGTAATAATAATCATGAAAAGTTTTATAAATATAATCATCATTACTTTTTATAGCATAAGTTTCATCACAATAATCATCATAAGTAGCCACTTCATTCTCATCATAATCGATTGAAACCTCTCCCAAGATAGTGAAATCACTAAATAAAGTTGACACTCTTCCAAATTCACTTTCATATTCATCATAATAAAATTCAACATCCTCCAAAATAGTGGGATCACTACTTCCTAAAGTTGAAACTCTTCCGAACCCACTTTCATCAATATAATCATCATAGGCAGGAGGCATGCTATCATCATAACAACTTTGCATATCAAAACATGGGGTGCTAAAAGTAGCATCTTCATTAAACATAGCATCCCCAAGCTTGGGACAAACATTAATTTCAGCAAATATATTCTCAAATATTTCATCCTCATCAAACATAGCTTCCCCAAGCTTGGGCTCTTTCATATCATAAGCATAATCACTCTCATCATTAAAAATATGGATAGCACCAATAGTAAAGCAATTATCATCATCACAATGAGTAGTAGGGGCAACATCATTTGGGAGGGATACCTTTCTACCTTTGTTGCTCCTTCTTTTCTTTTTCTTCTTCACATTATGTGTGGGTTCAACCTTCCTCTTTGAGCTCCTTATTGATGATATTGGTTGAATAGAAAGCTCCTCCTCGTTACCTAATTCATCATAAGAAATAATAGGAGGAGATTGGGAAGTCTCTTCCCTTTAATTAGTATTCTCATCATCTTCCATTTGCTTTCTTTTCTTTAGGTAATTGGAAATATAAGGATTTTCAATGCAATTCTCCGCACAAAACATATAAATATTTTCTAGATCAATATCAAGAAAATGCTTAAGATTAAATTCTGGAATAGGCTTAGTTAAACATTTCAACTCTTCACAACCCAAAAGCAATCTAAGTTCATTGTAATGAGAAAGGGAGATCAAATCATCACAATTTTTGGACACGATCCGATCATGAAACAATTTGCATTGGAGATGTAAATGATCTTGTTTATGGCAAAATTCACAACGGGAAAGATATCTTAAATTCTCCGCACTCTTATCTAGCCTTTCTTGCAACTTCTTAGTTTCTAAATACTTATGCATCTTGCAATATATATTTTCTTTATTTGGTGTGTTAATGTAAACATGCACTCCACAAAAGTTGACATGCTCATAAGAGATATTTTCATCATGACTAGAGCAATCATTATTAGCACCATGGATATTCAAGGAGTTTATACTAACAACATTGCAATCATGCTCATCATTCAAAGATTTAGTACCAAGCATTTTAAAGCATTCTTCTTCTAGCACTTGAGCACAATTTTCCTTTCCATCAAACTCACGAAAGATATTAAAAAGACGAAGCGTATGAGACAAACTTAACTCCATTTTATTGTAGTTTTCTTTTATAAACTAAACTAGTGCTAAAACAAGAAACAAAAAGATTCAATTGCAAGATCTAAAGATATACATTCAAGCACTCACCTCCCCGGCAACGGCGCCAGAAAAGAGCTTAGTTGACTGGGTGTAAGTGAGTGCCGCTTACCTAGCCTCCCGGCAACAGCGCCAGAAAAGAGCTTAGTAGACGGTGTGTGAGTGAGTGCCGCTCACCTAGCCTCCCCGCCAATGGCACCAGAAAAGAGCTTGATGTCTACTACACAACCTTCTTCTTGTAGACGTTGTTGGGCCTGCAAGTGCATAGGTTTGTAGGATAGTAGCAAAATTCCCTCAAGTGGATGACCTAAGGTTTATCAATCCGTGGGAGGCGTAGGATATAGATGGTCTCTCTCAAGCAACCCTGCAATCAAATAATAAAGAGTCTCTTGTGTCCCCAACACACCCAATACAATGGTAAATTGTATAGGTGCACTAGTTCGGCGAAGAGATGGTGATACAAGTGCAATATGGATGGTAGATATAGGTTTTTGTAATCTGAAATAATAAAAACAGCAAGGTAACTAAAGATAAAAGTGAGTGTAAACAGTATTGCAATGATAGGAAACAAGGCCTAGGGTTCATACTTTCACTACTGCAAGTTCTCTCAATAATAATAACATAGATAGATCATATAACAATCCCTCAACATGAAACAAAGACTCACTCCAAAGCCACTAATAGCGGCGAACAAACATAGAGATTATGGTAGGGTACGAAACCACCTCAAAGTTATTCTTTCGGATCGATCTATTAAAGAGTTCGTACTAGAATAACACCTTCAGACACAAATCAACCAAAACCCTAATGTCACCTAGATACTCCATTGTCACCTCAAGTATCCGTGGGCATGATTATACGATATGCATCACACAATCTCAGATTCATCCAACCAACACAAAAGTACTTCAAAGAGTGCCCGAAAGTTTCTACCGGAGAGTCAAGAACGTGTGCCAAGCCCTATGCATAGGTTCATGGGCGGAACCTGCAAGTTGGTCACCAAAACATACATCAAGTGGCACATGATATCCCATTGTCACCACAGATAAACACGGCAAGACATACATCAAGTGTTCTCAAAGTAAAGACTCAATCCGATAAGATAACTTCAAAGGGGAAACTCAATTCATCACAAGAGAGTAGAGGGGGAGAAACATCATAAGATCCAACTACAATAGCAAAGCTTGGGATACATCAAGATCGT
Organism: Triticum aestivum; assembly: GCF_018294505.1. NCBI lineage: Eukaryota > Viridiplantae > Streptophyta > Magnoliopsida > Poales > Poaceae > Triticum > Triticum aestivum. The sequence goes on from NC_057795.1 coordinate 2,210,741, forward strand.
GCCATAGAGGGAACACGAGAGAGAACACGAGAGAGAGAGAGATCAAACACATAGCTACTGGTACATACCCTTACCCCAAGGATGAACTACTCCCTCCTCGTCATGGATAGCGCCGGGATGATGAAGATGGCCACTGGTGATGGATTCCCCTCCGGCAGGGTGCCGGAACGGGCTCCCGAGAGGTTTTTGGTGGCTATAGAGGCTTGTGGCGGCGGAACTCACGATCTATCTTGATATTCGATGTTTTTAGGGTACGTAGGCATATATAGGCGAAAGAAGTTGGTCGGGAGGTGCTCGAGGGGCCCACGAGACAGGGGGGCGCGCCCTGTAGGGGGGCGCCCCCCTATCTCCTGGCCTCCTCGAGGATCTTCTGACATGAACTCCAAGTCTCCAGGATGATATTCTTCCCAAAAATAACGTTGCCAAAGGTTTCATTCCGTTTGGACTCCGTTTGATATTCCTTTTCCTCGAAATACTGAAACAGGCAATAAAACAGCAATATGGGCTGGGCCTCCGATTAATAGGTTAGTCCCAAAAGTAATATAAAATTGTGTAATAAAGCCCATAATCATTGGAAACAGGTAATAAAATAGCATGAATGCTTCATAAATTATAGATACGTTGGAGACATATCACTTTCTTGGCGTATTTGTCCCGCTATGGGTCCGATGAGTAGTTTTATCAGAAAAGCCCTGGAGAAGAGAAGAAACCTGAAAGAAAGAGAAAAAGTGAAGGTATGCAGATCTAGGAGCGGCTGAGCCACATTATGGACCGCGGTCTAGTTGTGCCTCCGTCCGTTCCCATGGTATTTTAAGTGCGTAGTTGTGTACGCGCGGGACGAATTTCACCGCTTTATTGGGGCTGGGACGAAGGCCGAATTGCTAGATGATCTCTAGATGAGCCGGACGGTCCTGTTGCAGAGTAGCTCGGACTCGCTTGACTGTGTCTGGGGGCTTTATTGCTGAATTGAGGTTTTGCCTAAGAAATTATTCTGTACTTTTGCTGCAAGGGCCGCGGTGTGCTCCTCAGTACGGAGGGAGCGCTCCGTATTTCCATTGACTGTTATGACACCGCGAGGTCCGGGCATCTTGAGCTTAAGGTATGCATAGTGTGGCACCGCGTTGAAACGAGCAAATGCGGTTCGTCCGAGTAGTGTGTGATAACCACTGCGAAAGGGGACGATGTCGAAGATTAATTCTTCACTTCGGACATTGTCCGGGGATCCGAAGACCACTTCCAGTGTGATTGATCCCATACAGCAGGCCTCTATACCTGATATGACACCTTTGAAGGTGGTTTTGGTGGGCTTGATCCTTGAGGGATCAATACCCATTTTGCGAACTATATCCTAATAGAGCAGGTTCAGGCTGCTACCCCTGTCCATGAGGACACGTGTGAGGTGGAGTCCGTCAATGATAGGGTCGAGCACCAGTGCGGCTGAATCTCCGTGACGGATACTGGTCGGATGGTACCTTCGATCGAAGGTAGTCGGATAGGAGGACCACGGGTTGTATTTTGGGGCGACGGGCTCCATCACGTAGACGTCCCTTAGTGCGCGCTTCCGCTCCCTTTTGGGTATATGGGTAGCATATATCATATTCACCGTTTTGACTTGGGGAGGAAACTTCTTATGTCCCCCTATGTTCCGTGGCCGGGGTTCCCCGTTGTCGTTGCTTTGCGATCCCTTTTTCTATTTTCAGCGTTTAACTTGCCAGCCTGTTTAAAGACCCAACATTCTCTATTGGTATGATTGGCTAGTTTATTGGCGGTGCCGTGGATTTGGCATGGACCATCGAGTATACGGTCCAGACTGGATGGGCCCGGATTGTTTCTATTAAATGGCTTTTTCCGCAGACCAGACTTGGAGCCACTGAATCCGGCATTGACGGCCGTGTCTTAAGAGTTATCACCATTATTTAGATGCTTGTGTATACTGCGTCGGGGCTTGTCGTTACTGTCTCTGGCTTCAGAAGTTCCAGGTTTACTTGAGGTGCTGCTGCTACGAGCTAGCCAGCTATCCTCGCCCGCGCAAAAGTGGGTCGTGAGCGTCGTAAGGGATGCCATGGACTTCAGCTTCTCTTGGCCGAGGTGTCGGGCGAGCCACTCGTCACAGATGTTGTGCCTAAAGGCTGCTAGGGCTTCGGCATCCGGACAGTCGACAATTTGGTTCTTTTTAGTTAGGAACCGAGTCTAGAATTTCCAGGTTGACTCTTCCGGTCTATTGGATTATATGGCTTAAGTCATCAGCATCCGGAGGTCAGACATAAGTGCCTTGGAAGTTGTCCAGGAATGCGTCTTCCAGGTTCTCCCAACTGCCAATCGAGTTTTCGGGCAGACTATTTAACCAATGCCGAGCTGGTCCCTTGAGTTTTAGCGGTAGGTACTTGATGGCGTGGAGATCATCACCGCGAGCCAAATGTATATGGAGAAGGAAGTCCTCGATCCATACCGCGAGGTCTGTTGTTCCATCATATGATTCAATGTTTACGGGTTTGAACCCTTCTGGGAATTCATGTTCCATTACTTCATCGGTGAAGCATAGGGGGTGTGCCGCGCCTCTGTGTCGGGTTACATCGCGACTCAGCTCGAATGGAGCCGGTCTGCGGTATTCGGCGTGGACAGGTGTGTATTTGTTATATCCGGCATGGTGGCCGTCGTTGCGCATTGGGGCGCACCCCCGCGATCCGTAGATCGATCTGGTCTGGCATGCTCTGTTCTCCAAGTCGTACCGCAGGTCATGTGTGTATCCCCGAGTTATTGTGTTTCTATTTGTTCGGCGACATGGTGCCAACTGGTGTTCGGGCTGAATTGACACTTTGTCTCGAGCACGCAGTGGTTGATCGGCCGCATTATGCGCTGGCAGTGCTGGCTCCAGCGCCTCGTCATTGAATTGAGGTAGCAATTTGCGCTTCGGGTAACTTTTGGTTGGGCGTTCGAGTCCATATTCCCTGGCTGCCAGGACCTCCGTCCATCTATCAGTGAGTAGATCTTGATTAGCTTGAAGCTATTGCTGCTTCTTCTTCAAGCTCTTTGAAGTGGCTATAAGCCGACGCTTGAAATGCTCCTGCTCGACGGGATCCTCTGGCATGATAAATTCTTCGTCGCCGAGGCTCACCTCATCCTCGAAGAGAGGCATGTAGTTGCTGTCCCCCAAGTCATCGTTCATAGCCTGTTCATCGGGGCTGGTTCGCCCATCTTCCCGTTCAGCCTGTTCGAAACTTGCCTTGGCGGGTTCTTCGTTGTCTTCGACATCGTCCGGAGTGCTATTCTCTCCGGTGCCGGTATGGCTATTTTTACCATGGCATGATTTAGAGCGGCACCGCTGACGTCGGTGCTTAGACTGCTTCTCAGGAAGTTGATCCTCAACTACATGTTTTATGTCATCGCCATTGTCTTCTTTGGGTGTATCCACCATGTATATATCGTATGAGGAGGTGGTTGTCCAGTGCCCTATGGGCGGTGGTTCCTGTTCTTCTCCGGCATCATCGTCCATACCATCGATGTCTTCAGAGTCGAAATCAAGCATGTCGGTCAAATCGTCGACAGTGGCTATTAAGTGGATGGTGGGTGGGTAGCGAAGTTCTTCGTTGTCCGCTTCCCACTCAAGCCGGACATAGTTCGGCCAACAATCTCCTAACAAGGAGAGAGACTTTAATGAGTTTAACACGTCTCCTAGGGGTGAGTGTTGGAAGATGTTCGCGGAGATGAACTCTAAGATCGGCACCCGGTCAAATTCGATGGGTGCGGATACACGTGGTTCGGAGCCTATGGTCGGAGACGAGTCCGAGGTTCCGATGACACAAGCCTCGTTAGGGGTCAGATATGTGTTCGGATCTAACCCGCTGAGACGGTGGCCTCCATGGCGTGGTTGAGCTTCCCGTCCTTGGATGGCGTGCTCTGCTCTGGATCTAAGGCCAGAGCGATTACATGCGCTATCTCCTGCACACAGTCCGATGAAAAATTTAGGTCATATTCATCATGGCGGCAGGGCGTGGCTGTCATGGGCTTGAATCCGTTGAAGATCAAGTCTCTGCGGATGTCGGTGGTGTAGTTCAAGCTTCCCAACCTAACCTGATGGCCAGGGGCTTAGCTGTCGATCTGCTCTAGATGGCCAAGCGACTTGGCCCGCAGTGCGAAGCTGCTGAATATGAAAGTATGTCTGGGGAGAAAAACCTCACTCCGAACTGTGCTGTTGTAGATGATTGGAGGAGCCATCAAGCCTTACGGTGACGACACAGTGGAACTCTCAATGAAAGCACCAATATCGGTGTCAAAACCGGCGGATCTCGGTTAGGGGGTCCCGAACTCTGCATCTAAGGCTAATGGTAACTGGAGGCGGGGGACACAATGTTTACCCAGGTTCGGGCCCTCTCGATGGAGGTAATACACTACTTCCCGCTTGATTGATCTTGATGATATGAGTATTACAAGAGTTGATCTACCACGAGATCCTAGAGGCTAAACCCTAAAGCTAGCCTATGATTATGATTGTTGTTGTCCTACGGACTAAACCCTCCGGTTTATGTAGACACGGGAGGGGGCTAGGGTTACACAGAGTCGGTTACAGAGAAAGGAATCTTCATATCCTAACCGCCAAGCTTGCCTTCCACGCAAAGGAGAGTCCCATCCGGACACGGGCCGAAGTCTTCTATCTTGTATCTTCATAGTCCAACAATCCGGCATATGCATATAGTACGGCTGTCCGAGGACCCCTTAATCCGGGACTCTCTCACCTACGATGGGATTACTCACGCACGGCGGTGAGCATCATGAAATTGGTGATGGAGGATGGTTGATGATGACGATGGTGATGGATTTCCCTCTCCGGAGCCCCGAACGGACTCTAGATCAGCCCTCTAGAGGAAGATTAGGGCTTGGCGGCGGCTCCATATCATAAAGCGCGACGAATCCTTCTCTCTGATTTTTTTCTCCCCAAAAGTGAATATATGGAGTTGGAGTTGAGGTCGGTAGAGTCCCAGGGGGGCCACGAGGTAGGGGGCGCGCCCTAGGGGGGTGGGCGCGCCCTGCACCCTCGTGGACAGGGAGTGGGCCCCTGATGTTGATTCTTTTGCCAATATTTTTTTATTAATTCCAAAACGTGTCTCCGTGGATTTTCAGGTCATTCCAAGAACTTTCATTTCTGCACAAAAATAACACCATGGCAGTTCTGCTGAAAATAGCGTCAGTCCGGGTTAGTTCCATTCAAATCATGCAAGTTAGAGTCCAAAACAAGGGCAAAAGTGTTTGGAAAAGTAGATACGTTGGAGACATATCAAATCCCCCAAGCTTAAACATTTGCTTGTCCTCAAGCAATTTAGTTGACAAACTGAAAGTGATAAAGAAAAACTTTTACAAACTCTGTTTGATCTTGTTGTTGCAAATATGTAAAGCCAGCGTTCAAGTTTTCAGCAAATATTATGAACTAAACATATTCACAATAACATTTAGGGCTCATGTTTACTCATATCAATGGCATAATCAACTAGCGAGCAATAATAATAAATTTCGGATGACAACACTTTCTCAAAACAATCATAATATGATATAACAAGATGGTATATCGCTAGCCCTTTCTGGGACCGCGAAACATAAATGTAGATCACCCCTGAAGGCCAAGGACTAACTAGACATTGTAATTCATGGTAAAAGAGATCCAGTCACAGTCATACTCAATGTAAATTAATAGCAATGCATGCAAATAACAGCGGTGCTCTCCAACTGGTGCTCTTAATAAGAGGATGATGGCTCAACATAAAAGTAAATAGGTAGGCCCTTCGCAGAGGGAATAAGGGATTTGCAGAGGTGCCAGAGCTCGAGTTGTCAAACAGAGATAAATAATATTTTGAGCGGCATACTTTCATTGTCAACATAACAACCAAGAGATCTCGATATCTTCCATGCTATATACATTATAGGCGGTTCCCAAACAGAATGGGAAAGTTTATACTCCCCCACCACCAACGAACATCAATCCACGGCTGGCCCGAAACAACGGGTGGCGTCCAACTAACAACAACCTGGGGGAGTTTTGTTTGCATTTATTTTGATTTGATCTGAGCATGGGACTGGGCATCCCGGTTAACTGCCATTTTCTCGTGAATGATGAGCGAAGTCCACTCATGGTGAGAATAACCCACCTAGCATGGAAGATATAGATAGCCCTAGTTGATACATGAGATATTTGAGCATACAAAATGGATTTTCATTTGAAGGTTTAGAGTTTGGCACATACAAATTTACTTGGAACGGCAGTTATATACTGCATATAGGAAGGTATGGTGCACTCATATGGAATAACTATGGGTTTATGGAAGTGGATATACAAGCAGTACTCCCGCTTAGTACAAGTGAAGGCTAGAAAGAGACTGGGAAGGGACCAACTAGAGAGCGACAACGGTCATGGACATGCATTAAGATTAATCAACAATGAGTGCAAGCATGAGTAGGATATAAATCACCATGAACATAAATATCGTGGAGGCTATGTTGATTTGTTTCAACTACATGCGTGACATGCGCCAAGTCAAGCCACTCAAATCATTCAAAGGAGGATAACAACCTATCATACCACATGACAACCATTTTAATGGCATGTTGGCACGCAAGGTAAACCATTATAAACTCCTAGCTAATTAAGCATTGCATGAGCAAATGTAATCTCTAGTTGTCATTGCAAACATGTCTCATCCATAATAGGCTGAATCAGGAACGATGGACTAATCATATTTACAAAAACAAGATAGGTCGAGTTCATACCAGCTTCTCTCATCACAATCAGTCCATCATATATCGGCATTGTTGCCTTTCACTCGCACGACTGATCGGTGTGGATAATAATAATAGTGCACGTGCATTGGACTAAGCTAGAATCTGCAAGCACTTAATACAAAGGAGAAGACAAGGTAATACGGGCTCTTAGTTAGATCAACAATAATGCATATAAGAGCCACTCAACATTTTCATCGTGGTCTTCTCCTCTCGACCCCCAAAGAAAAGAAAAGAAATAAAACTATTTACACGGGAAAGCTCCCAACAAGCAAAGAAGAACGAGAAATATTTTTGGGTTTTCTTTTAATTACCATTGCAAGGATGGAAATTAAACTAGCTGAAAGTTACAACTAATTTTTTGGTTTTTCTTAAGTTTTTTCAAACACACAAGTATGGATAGTACAATGAAAAAGTATGATCACCGACAACTAGCATGAGTGTGTGAACATGAATGTAATGTCGCTGAGAAATGCGCACTCCCCCAAGCTTAGGCTTTTGGCGTAAGTTGGTCTATGCCCATGGATCGAAGCTACTCTCTCTGGTGTACTGAGGTGGGTCCTCAGGGTGCCACTGGTTAGCGATCTCCTCTGGATCCAACTGATAAACAGACTGTGTATAGGGATCAAGTGGTGGCTCAGGCTCAGGCTCTTGAACTTGTGTCAGATTCCAATATGTATAAATGGCCCCGGGCAAGATGAGGTACGTGCCTGAAAGTATGTTAAACAAAGAGGGTGCAGGCAAGGTAATAGTCTCATAGTGAGTTTTATCAGATATCAAGTTATACTTAAGCATCTTCTTGTTGTTTTTAACAATAAACTCATGTGCTACCATACTCTTATAATCTAGAAAAATAGTGGACAACAACTTTTTCTCTTTCTCATGACGCCTAATAGGTATCTCAAAGTGTTTAGCAAAGTGTGAAGCAAAGATACCTCTGAAGATGGAGCCCTTTGTACGGTTCAGACCTAACTGTTTAGCAACAATAGCGCCTAAACTAAAGGTTGTATCACGAAACAAAGCATGGCACAAAATAACAAGGTCAAGAGCACTAAGGTTTCCACTATTCCTGCAACCAATTAAGCATCTACTAGCAAATATCGCAAAGTAACGTAGAACAGGAAAATGTATACTAGTAGTTCTTACATCTGAAACTTTCCTCGTTTCCCTAGAGCAATCCTATCAATAAATCCATCCACATCGCTAGGATGTGGTTCCTCGAAGCTGACCACAAAGGTTAACTTGTAAACCAAACAAAAATCATGGAGTGACATCTCATCATATAAGTGAAACTCCACTGAAGGTGGTGATTTCTTAGCATGGAAGTAAAAAATTTGCACGAAAATATTAGTGAGTAGGAGATATTGTTCGTGCTAGTCGTGGAGGAAGTCGGTGAGGCCTGAATTCTTAGCCAAGTAATAAAAGTCATTGTAAATTCCGGTGGCCTTCAAGAACGCATCACAAGGCCATTAACACGGCTGGACCTCCACGGTACGAGGAAGATGGTATTTGTGCTTTTTATTCTCCTGATTCTGCTTATCCTTCGAGCTTCGGCTCGAGGAGCCCCTCAACAATCTCTTCATCATTTTCTTTCTCTGAAAATTTTCTGAAATTTTTTTAGTGACTCAAAATAAAAGTGAACCAAACTCAACAAGATTGATAGCAACTACTCCCACAAGTGCCTAGAGGCTATATCATGCATTAAAACTACTTTGGACTGTATAAATGTAACATGGAAGCTCAAGAAGAGGGTCACCTCAGCAGCAAAAAATTGATATAAATAAAGCACTAGAACCAAAAATAATAATTGGACCATTGGAGGAGTCACATACCGAAGAAAAATCCCTCAAAATAGTTTTGTGAATGGAGCTTTGAGCAAGGAGATCGAAAATGGCAGGAAGATGAGCTAGAATGCGGGTTTGAACTACGGGATGAATATTTCTGGAGGAAGACGAAATGTGTGGGTGCTGGAATAAGTGGAGGGGGGCACGTGGTGTCCACTAGGCAGGGGGCGCGCCCTGTGCCCTCGTGGCCAAATGGTGGGTCCCCCTGGTGTGTTCTGAGTGTTAGAAATTCTTAAATAATCTACAAAAAATCATACTTCATTTTTAGGACATTTGGAGAACTTTTATTTTCAGGGTATTTTTTTATTGCAAGGATAATTCAGAAAACAGACATAAACTACTATTTTTGCTTTATTTAATCTAAATAACAGAAAGTAAAAGGAGGGTACAGAGAGTTGTGCTTTCTAACTTCATCCATCTCATGCTCATCAAAAGGAATCCACTAACAAGGTTGATCATGTCTTGTTAACAAACTTCTTCTGAATAACATAAAACCGGAGAATTTTCCAATAACACTAGGTTACCTCAACGGGGATATGCATGTCCCCAACAATAAGAATATCATATTTCTTCTTGATAGTAGGAAGAGGGAATTAAAAACCTCCAATAGTAATCGTTGAAATTTTTCCAATAGAATTGATACTATGAACTTGAGGTTGTTTCCTCGGAAAGTGTACCGTATGCTCATTACCATTAACATGAAAAGTTATATTGCCTTTGTTGCAATCAATAACAGCCTGTACAGTGTTTAGAAAAGGTCAACCAAGGATGATCAACATAATGTCGTCCTCGGGAACATCAAGAATAACAAAGTCCATTAAAATAGTAACATTCGCAACCACAACAAGCACATCCTCACAAATACTGACAGGTATAGCAGTTGATTTATCGGCCATTTGCAAAGATATTTTAGTAGGTGTCAACTTATTCAAATCAAGTCTACAATATAAAAAGAGAGGCATAACACTAACACCCGCTCAAAGATCACATAAAGCAGTTTTAACATAGTTTCTTTTAATGGAGCATGGTATAGTTGGTACTCCCAGATCTCCTAGTTTCTTTGGTATTCCACCTTTAAAAGTATAATTGGCAAGAATGGTGGAAATTTCAGCTTCCGGTATTTTTCTTTTATTTGTAACAATATCTTTCATATACTTAGCATAAGGATTCATTTTAAGCATATCAGTCAAACGCATACACAAGAAGATAGGTCTAATCATTTCAGCAAAGCGCTCAAAATCCTCATCATACTTTTTCTTGGATGGCTTAGGAGGAAAAGGCATGGGTTTTTGAACCCATGGTTCTCTTTCTTTACCGTGCTTTCTAGCAACAAAGTATCTCTTATCATAACGTTGATTCTTTGATTGTGGGTGATCAAGATCAACAACAGGTTCAATTTCTACATCATTGTTATTACTAGGTTGAGCATCAACATGAACATCATGGTTAACATTGTCACTAGGTTCATGTTCATTACTAGATTGTGTTTCAGCACCAGAAATAGAAATATCATTGGGGTTCTTAGGTGTGTCTATAACAGGTTCACTAGAAGCATGCAAAGTCCTATCATTTTTCTTTTTCTTCTTCTTAGAAGGACTAGGTGCATCAACATTAGTTCTCTGAGAATCTTGCTCAACTCTCTTAGGGTGGCCCTGAGGATACAAAGGTTCCTGAGTCATTCTACCCCCTCTAGTTATAACTCTAACAACATTATCATTTTTCTTATTATTTAACTCATTGAGAAAATCATCATGTGCCTTAACACTACTAGGGAAAAGCCTATACACAGAATCTTACCAGTAGCTCTCCTCAAAATATGATGCTACTACTATTTTAGCAGCAGCGCGTGATAGCAAAACGCGCTGCTGAAAGGAAAGTAGCAGTAGCGCGTCCACAGCAAACCGCGCTACTTCTCTAATTGCCATGACCTCGCCACCTAGCTAGTTATAGCAGTAGCACCCTATACTGAACCGCGCTACTACTATAGAAGTTAGCGGCAGCGCACTTCTAAGAAAATTGCTACTGCTAAGATCAGCCCACAAGTTTAGTCCCACCTCTCTTCGCGAACAGGGTGTTTACCACCTTAAATATGTTACTTCTGAAAGAATCACAACCAGTTGGTCTTCACTGAACTCTATGTGTAAATTTTGTGGCCGCAATATGAGTCCTCTCTAGTTCCTACCGGAGAGGACTCATATGGACAATTCAGATTGTACACAAAAAGATCATAGATGGCCAATGTATTTTTGCATTGACGTATTTTTTGTATACTTACACTTAGCAGTAACGCTTTATCTACAAAGCACTACTGGTAGGCCAACTTAGCAGTAGCGTGTAACAATGCACAGCGCTACTGCTAGTCCTATTAGCTGTAGCGCGTTTTGGTAGACGCGCTACAACTATCATTACCTTATCCCCACGCCCACGACCGTCGACCCTCTCTCTCACTCACACTCTCGCTCTCGCCCCCGAGCCGACGACCGTCGTCGTGTGTCGTCGCCGCCGCCGCCTTCGTCTGTCCGCCGCCGAGGTACTCCCCTCCTTCCGTCCCTCCTCCCTCCTCCTCGCACGTCCTCCCTCGGCCTGCGGCCGCCCCTCCCTCCCCTGACGCCGCCCTCCTCCCTCCGCCTGCGGCCTCCCCTCCTCCCTCCTCCGCCGGCAGCCCTCCTCCCACCGCCCTCGACCTCACCGCTGCCACCCGAGCCCACCCAACACCGTCGCCTCCCAATCCCGCCCTCGCCGCCCCTACCCTCTGTCGCCCCCACCCCCTTTCTCTCTGCTTAGTTAGTACTAGATGTTGTTTAGTGGTAGTAGATGTTAATTTAGGGTTCATAGATAATGATTTTTAGTAGTAGTAGATGTTAACTACTAGTAGTGATGGTACTAGTTAACTAGGGCAGTATGATTAATAGTAGTTGTAGTTGAACTACTTTAGTTGTAGTTGAACTAGTTTAGTAAGTAAATTAATAAACTAGATGAACTAGTTGAACTAGTTGAATTAATAGAACTAATGTATTTTTAGTAAGATAATTAATATAACTAGATGAACTAGTTTATTTTTAGAAAGAACTAGTTTTTTTCTATTTATAGTAAGTTTATATTTAGTAAGAACTTGTTGAATTAATAAAACTAGTTGAACATATCATATTTGTTGTTCTTTTTTTGTTTAAGCAATTATTCGGGATGTATTAGTGATAACTTATACGGTTTTTGCTTTTGCAGAAATCAAGGAGCCCCTCCATCATCCCCGTCGTCGTCCCCATCACCGACCCCCTCCGACATCGAGGTGAGACCAGCCAAATATCCATGTATATCTTATGTTTCTCAAATAGGATATGTGGTTGCCCAAGTGGCCGTTCATGTTCAGTTTACACCTCCGAGTGGCCTATGTTTTGCCAGAGTGTTGATTAATTTCTGTTCCGACAAATTTTAGGCGCTCGATGTGTCCTTTTTTAGCAAAGGTCATGCCGGATTTTTCCGTGAATTCTGGCATGACTTGTGCTAGAATATGTAGGAAATATCGAGTGGCCTGGATTTTCTCGAAAAATAATGATCTAATTTAGGTTTTTTAGTACATATATTTAACTGTACAAGTTTAATCTTTGAATTATGAACGTAGGAAATGTTGTACTCAGACGACGACAGTCTCTCGGGAGAGTGCAGCTGGTGCCATGACGATCAAGGTATGTGCGACAGGTTCGTTGAGCTGGACGAAGATCGGCGCTTCAGCATTAAGCTTGACGAGACCTTCGATGTTGAAACGGTACGCAACAACAACAAGAGTTTTGTTCCTAATTAAGCATGACTTCAACTATTTCAACGTCTAATTTTAATCTTTTACAGTTCGACTAGCTTATCGCATGCCATGCAAGACGCTATGTCTTGGAGAGGATGGGTTTTGAAGACCATGAAAATTTTGAAACAAAGAAAATACACCTAAGGACCCATCATGATATGGATTTTGAAGTAAATATGTACAATGCTCAGAGCGTAACCCATTTTGGTTGCCAAAATTGGGAAGCACTTTGCAAAATGTATGGTTTTTATGAGGGTATAATTGTCACCATGGATCTTGGTGATCCTGACATCGAGCAAGACAATATGGACATTTAGGTCCTTGTTGATACGCTTCCGATTCTACCGCAATGTGAGTTTCTCAAACATAGTTATTAACTAATTTATATTGTTTATTTCAAAATAGTTGACAGCTTATTTCCATTGACAGCTTATTTTGAATCTTCAAAGAATGTGCAGAAGATGGTAGACAAAACCCACTACACTGATGGCTCCGAATTAACTTATAAGGAGAAAAGCCATCTGATTGCTTATTGTATTTATCTTGAGAATTACAACACCTATTATCGAACTCCTCCAAATTATGGTGAATACGTGCCACTAGTGCACGTGTTGAACCACTATAACTTCTATGGAGATACCCTGGTAAGATTTTTTACTATTCCGACATCCGTGCATCTTTTGCATACTTCTAAAACTAGAACATCATTGATAACTACGAACTTATTAATATGTTTTTCAACAGAAAATCCCGATGGATTGTGTGCCTCATCTGATGTATCAGAATGGTCGCCTTGCAGTTCTGAACATACAGCCAGGTCAATCTAAGGAGCTCACCTGTGCATATCGGATTTCTAAAACGGTGAACACATGCTAATCAAAGAATGGAAAAAATGTTTGGACATTCGCAAGGAGGTTCTTGGAAGTAACATTAAGCGAAAGGCAAGAATTGGAGACAGGATAATCTCAATTCTCCATAATGGAGAGTCAGGGGCTATCTTGTTTTTTGCTATTTTACCTTAGAGAATATAGTAGGTCCTAAGAGAATGTAGTAGGTCCTATGAGGTACAATATGTTTATTATGTGATAAAATGTGTTAGAGTTGATGATGAGGAGTACTTGTGATTACGACTAGTGACCAATTTGCTATGTGATGTCTCATTGATGAAAACGATAATCTTGAGGAGGTGTTGTATGACAATGATGTATTATGATGATAAGTTGTTAATGATATTATAATGATGATGATATTTATTATATAATTGGGTGAAAGAACCACGGATTAGTTTCAAGTGGATGTCCATCCACTTGAAACTAGTCCACGGTTCTTTCACCCCATGCTGTAATAACTCATTATGATGTAAAAACAATCTCTAAATTCCTGTTGTATGAAAACTTGTGTAAAGGTGTATGAAATACAACATGAAATAAAAAAGAAATAAAATACTAAGTAATAGTAGTAGCACGGGCAAGGAGGAGCGCTACTGCTAGATCAATTTAGCAGTAGCGCGGGTCCAGGCACGCTACTGCTAAGCTTTAGCTGTAGCGCCTTATCAGTAGCGCTCCTGGCCGCGCTACTAATAGGCCTAAAACCTGCGCTGCTGCTAGGCTTTTCTCTAGTAGTGTAAGTACTTGTTCTACTTGAGTGGTAAGCATGGATGCATGTTTACTAATAAGCTTAAGGTCACCTTTAACTCTAGACATATAATCACTCAAGTGTTCATTACGTTTCAATTGTCTGCCAACATAGGCATTGAAGTTTTCTTGTTTAACAATAAAATTATCAAACTCATCCAAGCACTGGCTAGCAGACTTATAACGAGGGATATCACCAAATCTATAGAGACACTTTACCTTTACTACCTATGTCGGGTTATCAAGACCATGTATTTGTTCAATAGGTGGTAAATTCTTAACATCTTCACCTTTAATACTTTTTTTCTTTCATAGATTTCTTTGCCTCTTGCATATCTTCAGGACTGAGAAATAGAATAGCCCTTTTCTTCGGAGTTGGCTTAGGAGTTGGTTCAGGAAGTGCCAATCATTATCATTACTCAATATATTATTCAATAGCAATTTAGCTTGCTCAACAGTTCTTTCCCTGAAAACACAACCACCAAAACTATCCAGGTGGTCACTAGAAGCATCAGTTAGTCCATTATAAAAGATATCAAGTATTTCATTTTTCTTGAGACGATGATCAGGCAAAGCATTAAGTAATTGGAGGAGCCTCCCCAAGCTTGTGGGAGACTCTCTTCTTCAATTTGCACAAAATTGTATATTTTCCTTAAGGCAGCTTGTTTCTTATGAGCGGGGAATTATTTAGCAGAGAAGTAATAAATCATATCCTGGGGACTACGCACACAACCAGGAGCAACAGAATTAAACCATATTTTAGCATCACCATTTAATGAGACGGAAATAACTTAAGGATATAGTAATAACGAATTTTTCCTCATGAGTGAATAGGCTGGCTATATTATTCAATTTAGTGAGATGTGCCACAACAGTTTCAGATTCATAGCCATAAAAAGGATCATATTCAACCAAAGTAATTAACTCAGGATCGACAGAGAATTCATAATCCTTATCAGTAACACAGATAGGTGAAGTAGCAAAAGCAGGGTCATATTTCATTCTAGCATTCAAAGATTTTTCTTTCAGCTTAGCTAACAATTTCTTAAGATCACATCTATCACTGCAAGAAAGAAAGTCTCTAGCAGTTTCTTCATCCATAACATAACCCTTAGGTACATCAGGCAATTCATATCTAGGGGGAGAATCTTCATCATCGCTTTCATCAATATTATCAGTTTCAATAATTTCATTCTCTCTAACCCTAGCAAGTTGTTCATCAAGAAATTCACCTAATGGCACAGTATTATCGAGCATAGAAGTAGTATCATCATACGCATCATGCATAGCAGAAGTAGCATCATCAATAACATGCAACATATCAGAACCAATAGTAGGTGTAGGTGTCTCAAGTTTACTCAAAGAAGAAGGTGAATCAAGTGCAGACCTAGATGGAAGTTCCTTACCCCCCCCCCCATAGTTGAGGGAAAAATCTTAGTTCTTTCATCTTTCAAGTTCCTCATAGTGATCAACAGATATAAATCCCAAGTGACTGAGAGAATAGAGCTATGTTTCCCGGCAACGGCGCCATAAAATAGTCTTGATAACCCACAAGTATAGGGGATCGCAACAGTTTTCGAGGGTAGAGTATTCAACCCAAATTTATTGATCCGATACAAGGGGAGACAAAGAATATTCTCAAGTATTAGCAGCTGAGTTGTCAATTCAACCACACATGAAAGAGTTAATATCTGCAGGAAAATATTTAGTAGCAAAGTAGTATGGAAGTAACGATAATGGTGGCAAAACTAACAATAGCAGTTTTGTAGCAATCGTAAAAGTGGCAACGGAGAAGTAACTAAGCAAAGATCAACATGTGAAAAGCTCGTAGGCAATGGATCAGTGATGGATAATTATGTCGGATGTGATTCCTCATGCAATAGTTATAACATAGGGTGATACAGAACTAGCTCCAGTTCATCAATGTAATGTAGGCATGTATTTCGAATATAGTACGTGTTTATGGAAAAGAACTTGCATGACATCTTTTGTCCTACCCCCCCCCCCCCCATGGCAGCGGGGTCCTATTTGAAACTAAGGGATATTAAGGCCTCCTTTTAATAGAGTACCAGACCAAAGCATTAACACGTAGTGAATACATGAACTCCTCAAACTACGGACATCATCGGGAGTGGTCCCGATTATTGTCACTTTGGGGTTGCCGAATCATGACACATAGTACGTGACTATTGACTTGCAAGATAGGATCAAGAACTCACATATATTCATGAAAACATAATAAGTTCAGATCTGAAATCATGGCACTCGGGCCCTATTGACAAGAATTATGCATGGCAGAGTCATAGCAACATCAATCTTAGAACATAATGGATACTAGCAATCAAACCCTAACAAAACTAACTCGATTATATGGTAAATCTCATCCAATCCATCACCGTCCAGCAAGCCTATGATGGGATTACTCACGCACGGCGGTGAGCATCATGAAATTGGTGATGGAGGATGGTTGATAATGATGATGGCGATGGATTCCCCTCTCCGGAGCCCCGAACGGACTCCAGATCAGCCCTCGAGTGGAAGATTAGGGCTTGGCGGCGGCTCCGTATTGTAAAACGTGATGAGTCCTTCTCTCTGATTTTTTTCTCCTCGAAAGAGAATATATGGAGTTGGAGTTGATGTCGGTGGAGTCTCAGGAGGCCCACGAGGCAGGGGGCGCGCCCAGGGGGGTGGGGACGCCCTGCACCCTCGTGGACAGGGTGTGGACCCCCTGATGTTGATTCTTTCACCAATATTTTTTATTAATTCCAAAACGTGTCTCCAAGGATTTTCATGTCATTCCGAGAACTTTTATTTTTGCACAAAAATAACACCATGGCAGTTCTGCTGAAAGCAGCGTCAGTCGGGGTTAGTTCCATTCAAATCATGCAAGTTAGAGTCCAAAACAAGGCAAAAGTGTTTGGAAAAGTAGATACGTTGGAGACATATCAAGGAGCGGTTTAGCTTCAGCATGTTCAAATATGTGCGACGCCTAGCCACCAGGCGCTGCACTACATAGTGCAACGGCAAGGCCATATGCGTTGCACTCTATAGTGCAGCGCCATAGAGGCAGGCGCCACACAAGGACTTAGCGCAATTTTGGCCTCTGTTTACCTGGGAAACATTTTCTTGCTCTCTGGATAGCTTGTGCAAATGTGCAACGCCTAGCTTGGAGGCGCCGCACCATACAGTGCAGCACCTAGATCGGAGGTGTTGCACTATATGGTGTGGCACCTCCAAGATAGCTGTTGCACATTCGGACAAGCTATCTAGAGAGTAACAAATGTTTGCAACAAGTTTTGAGGCAATATTTTCGCTAAGTACTTGTGCGGCGCCCGGTTGGCGGAAATGGTCCATCGAGGTATCCAAACATTCCTCTATAACGACCTTGCCCAAGACCACCACCACGGCCAAGAACACGACAAAGGCCAAGATCACCACCAATGCCAAGACCACCACCAAGGCTAGGACCACCACGACGACCTCTACCACCACCATGGCCACTTGTAAGTCCTAGTTGCCTCCCTCTTTGTTGCGTACTTCCTCTTTGGCCTGCCCCTTGTTCGCTAACCTGGTTGGTTTTGCACTTGTTGGCTACCACTTGGTTGGCTACCACTTGTTTGATTCACACTTGTTGCCTACCACTTGATTGGCTACCGCTTGCTTGACTTGGCCCTTGTTGAGTACTATTTGCTTGGCTAGGACCTTGTGTACCTCCTTGTTGGCTTGTGCTTGCATCATTCTTCTTTGACCTCTTTCTTGGTTTGGTACACTTTGTTTTGTTGTGGCCCTCACCTTTGCATTCCCCACAATGGGAGCGCTCATGAGGCTCTTGGAATTGGCTGTTGCCCGATTCACCGCCGCCACCATGGCCCCATCCGTCCATGTCAACTCTAAGATGCTTTGTCTTACGTCTACCCCGTTTAACAACCTTCAAATCCGGATCCGGACATAGTCGAACTCCATGTTACTCCGGCCATTGTGATTGATCAAAGTATGGGTGAAATCGGGGGGCCCATGTATTCTTGACCGTCATGATTGAGAACTCTAAGAGCCTGATGGTGAGCAGGTGATCGACGTCCACATTCCTAATGTGACCGGCGGTATACAAGTGTGAGCATTGGAATGAAGCAACAATGGCCTCCCACAAGAGAAACCACATTGTGTTGTGGAGACCTTGAAAGCCCGACCTCCATGTTGGCGGCCATCGTTTGTGGTTCCTCCTGGCTCTTTCACTTCGTTCAACCAATCGTCATTGTTATATGGTAGATCTTCTTGTGAGTCCACCTTCCGTGATTGAAATCCCAACCATTCATCAACCTTTCGTGGGAAGCTTGTACTTGTATTTCCGCTTGTTCTCACCCGCTATCTGCGCACCTGTTTACATTGAGTGCTTTAGGAAGTACGGATTCATCTTGTCAAATGTGTATTGAACAATTGTCGTCACGGGTAATGCACGTACACCCTTAAGCACCCTATTGAAGCATCCGGCCATATTGCTTGTCAGTTGACCATACCTTCGGCCATCTTCATCAAAAGCATGTGCCCACTTATTCCTTTCTTGAATGTGCCTATTGAGGAAGTCTTGACACCCGGGATCCAGTTTCTTGTGTGTGAGCAATTTGTTGTACAAGTAGGCAAACCGCTTGTCGGAGAAAGCGAGGCAACAATCTTGAAGATCATCCGCCAACTCCTTAAGGCCACATGCCCTATTGAAGCTAGAACAAAAGTGCCTCATGCACCATCGATGCTGCAAGGGAGCATGCTCAGGAATGTCAATGTCCACCACGTTAAGAATTCCTGCATGGCGATCCGATGTGACACAAATTACCCTTTGAGCGGGTAACACCTTGGTCCTCCAAAGACACAAGAACCATTCCCAATTGTCATTGTTCTCCACCTCAACCAAAGAAAATGCCAAAGGCAACACCCGGTCATTGGCATCACTTGCTACTACAACCAACAAGGTGCCCTTGTATTGTCCGGTCAAGAACGTGCCATCAATGACGATGATCGGCCGATAGTCTTCAAAAGCCCTCACACATTGCTCGAACACCCAAAATGCCTAGCCAAATACTCAGATGGTCCTTCCGTCGTGAAGCGTTTGTTTTTTCCCCATGAGGCTCGACCACATGAACCATGCCCTAGTTTGTGGCGGCCATAGCTAGCAACAACCTAGGGATTCAATTGTATGCTTCGTCCCAATTACCATAGAACATCTTAAATGCGGCTTGCTTTGCCTTCCATGCCTTTTCGTATTTCACCTTGTAATGAAAGATGGCTTTCACAAGGTCCATGACTTGTTGGATTCTCATTCTTGGAAGTGTGGATATTGAGTTGGAAAGCCTGTAAGCAATGAACTCAGACGTGAGTTGTCTATGGTTTTGGGACACAACCTTCCCATCACCCTCTTGCCTCGACACATATGACTTGGTACACAACTCACTAAGTTCCAGGTGGTCCCTCCTTTACATGTTCTTGCATGCACAATCCATGGACATTTTCTCTCTTCACATGCAACCGTGTAGCGCACATAGACGTCCGAGTTCACTACCTTGTGTGGACGATAATGCGTAACCGAGTAGTTGTCGAGCCACATCGTCAACCCCAAGAAGGTTTGGAACTTAGACCCAGGAGAAATCCCGTTCTTGCCATCTTCCAAATCCCGGTGAGAGCTTGGCCTAACTCCTGTGGATATACCTTGGACGCCATCTACCACAGCTTCATCCGCGAGACTAACATCCTTGAACAATGGAGCCCGATGATCCCGCCCGAATACCTTCTCGAAAGCTTCAGCCTCCTTCAGCGTGAACCCCACCTCATCAACTTGTTCATCCGGACCTTCGTCATCCGTCTCTGATGCATAGCCACGGTAATAAGGGATGGAATTGTCCATTGTCTCTTGAAAATGATATTTGTCGAGATCACCCACATCATTGTCATGGAGATCAACTTCATTGTCATCGTACTCATACTCATCATTCTCCTCTTCCAAAGCTTCATTTTGGTTGTTTGGAATCGGGCTCAATGCTGGCCTCACTTGTTGGTTCAAAAGATGTTCAACAATATCAACTTGGTTCAAGCGTGGGGGACTACTAGCAATGACCAAGGGGGAGGGGTTCCAGTTCAAGTCCAAATGCAAACTAGAATGAACCTTCTTCATAGAAAATGACTCAAGAGCCGTGTCTAGTGATTCGGCCACCGTCTTCTTGTATGCAGCCCAATGTTGCAGGGAGTTCACACACATTGTCTTCCAACGGATGTGCATTCCAAAACCAACATTATGCCTTCCCTCCAACTCAACGATATCACTAGGGTCCATCCAATTCAAATCTTTCCCCACTTGTTCCAATACATCCATATAGGTAGGATTACTATCATACACCATGTCAAGCTGATCCGGCTCCGGTTCAATATTGCCTTGCAAAAGGCTTCTTTGCCCACATGATGAACAAACACACATGTTCTTCCCATCCCTATAAGCATTCAAACAACAAAACATAACATATCTTCCATAAGTACTCATCCAAATATTAACACGTAATACAAACCATAACATAGATACTCCCTCCGTTTTTATTTAGTTCGCATATTAGCTTTAGTCAAAGTCAAACTTTACAAACTTTGACCAAGTTTATAAACAAAAATATTAAGATATACAATAACAAATCAACAACATTAGATTTATTATTGAATGTACTTTCACATTGTATAGATTTATTATGATAAATGTCTATATTGTTTTCTACAAACTTGGTCAAACTTTACGAAGTTTGACTTCAGTCAACTCTAATATGCAGAGTAAATAAAAATGGAGGGAGTTTCAAACAATAACCCTAACCCCACTTAACCATGACCATAAGCACAACCCTCACATACTAAAAAAACCTAACCCTAACTCTAGCCCCAACATAACAACACCCATGACCCTAACCATAACATACAAGCCTAACCTTAGGGGATCCATATCTCCATACAAAGAAACATCTCATATCTCCATACAAATTTCTAGATAAAAAAACTAGGGTTTCCAAAAACTAGCAACAAATGAGCAAATGTTAGCTTTTTTGGATCAAAACAAGGGGATCGGAGGAGATTACCTTGAGGGAGGGATTGGGCGAAATCCATGGACAAAATCTTCAAATTTGGAATATTTGGGGAAGGATTTGAGAGGGGGAGAGAGGGGGAGAGGGGGCAGATCTCGGGTGGAGAAGGGGTTGGGGGTGGGGATGTGTGGGGAGTGCGGGAGGGGGGCCAGCCAGCCAACTAGTAACATCATGTGCAGCACCTAACAGCTAGTGGCTGCACATTACAGGTGTGGCGCCTAGCACGGAGTCGCTGCACTAGTTTGTGCGGGCCCTAGGGGTGCCACGCTGGCCAGACGTGCAACGCCTGCAAGCTAGGCACTGCATGGTAGGTATGGCTCCTGCGTGTCGGGCGCCACTTAAAACAGTCAACTGAGTGAAAAAAATTCCAACCAGTTCATTTTGTGAATTCTTTTCATCCATAGATGAAAATTGTCAAATTTGTCGACTCTGGTCGACGAGACATCACTCTGTTGGTCAAAGGTGAAAATAGATGCACCTCTCATAGAATCTGGGTGGGGCATGGAGCACCGAAGCCTCCGGCCTCCGACAAGAGAAACCAGAAGCCAATCTAAGCAACTACCGCTCGCATTAAGGCCGAGCCATAGAGGGCCAAGATGACGACTCAAACATGCAACAGAGAGGGCGGCTTAGGCGACTCAGGCGATCCGCTCGAACCCCAGTCGAGCGGTCCAGATAGGCCTACCGACGACGAGCAGAGCGCATAGGAAGGGAGGACGGCGGGAGACAAGAGGTGGCCGTCTATCTACATCCCCTGCCTCTTCGCGGCGGGACTCCTCTGCTACCACCAAAGCATGGTGGTGGTTCAAGGTACGATTCGCTGAATCCTTCTGCTTGATGGGGAAAATCGAGTGATTGATAGTCGAGGATTACGGACGAGGAAGAAATTTCATGGCGGATAAAGGTTTGGTTTCCGTGCCATGTTGCTTGCGATGGAAATTCACTCGACTTGGGAAGGGGAGATGACGGGGGGGGGGGGGGGATTCCGAGGCGAACGGCCACCATGAATGCGGGCGTACTGTGGGCAATAAATCCCCACCGCCCGGTGGTTGGGAGACGCAACTCACCCCCAAATCCCCCCTCACCCCCACAGCGAGCAACACCTTCGCCCTGAGACAGAGGAAGCAGAGCGTGGGAAGGATGGCTGGCTGAAGGATGAAGATGAGGAAGTCCATAGTGGAGCTAGCGAGCGGCAACGAGGCGAGGTTGGAGTGGGCACAGGAGATCGTGTCCTGGTTCTCCGCAAGGAAGGAGATGCGTCGCGCGATGAAGCGGGTCTTCAGGAACCTGATGGGGGAGGAAGACGAGAGGCTTACCCCGAACGGGTTCACCACTCCGTCGGGCACGCCGGTGATCTCACTTGCTGCTCTGGTTTGGGCCATGGAGGAAACCGAATTTGGGAATCAGATTCAGAAGGCGAAGTAGTGTGGGTTCAGATCTCACCGTCACTTCCCAGCTGGGCCAGAAGAGTTTGTGGCTGGGGCGGTGATGGCCGTTCCCACCCCCGGGACTCGCTGGGTTCCGATCCTGATCCAGGACAGTGAGGAGGATATGGAGTTGGAGGTAGAGGAATGGGAGATGGTTATAGATCTGGGCGGGAACAGCGACAGGGGGAAGAAGAATCAGAAGACGCAGTTGGCCAGACGCTCCCCATGTTTCCTCCGTCGCTTGCCACGCCTCCGCGGCATCTCCAGGTCCGCTCCGGCGGAGTAGGCGTCTCCCCCGCGGGCAATCGCTTCTGGTTGCTGGCTGGGGAGGACGCTGACGAGGACGCTGAGGACTCGTCAGAAGAAAATGGTAATTCTCTGCTCCCAGATAGAGCGCGTCAATACCTGCTTGATAAGAATGATGATAGTGTTCCTAGAATTTCTATGGGTGATAGTAAAAAAGAAAATACAAAAAGAAAGATGGAGTTAGTGATAGAACCCCTGCAAAAATAACTTGCAAGGAGGTGAATCGGGATAAGGATGATGGTAAAAATGGTAAAAATTATCAAGATGGATGGATAGTGGAAAAACTTATGGAAAAAGTCCCTAAAATAAATGAATATTGGTCAGAAATTGGGCATGATGATCTCATGATATGTGATTTTGATTGTGCGGTGAAGTTAGATTATACTAGATAGAAAATTATTATCCCTAAAAATGATATTATAGAGAAGTGGGCCGATGACTTATTGGACTGGGCAGGCTTAAAGCCCATCCCAGATAACGGTGGAAGCCCAAGGGAGAGAGGGCCTGGGGAGGAGGCATATACAAGTTCAACTTCCACCTCCTCTCTCGGGCCAGTCGAATACATCGAGCAAGAACTAGGGTTTCCCCTCCTGCTGCCAGTAGAAGAGGAGGAGATGGATAAATTTGGAGGCCAGTTCGAAGGAGGGGGAAGATTTAATAGAGGGGGCAGAGAGAATTTCCAATACAGAAAGAAAGAAAAGGGGAATGATAGGTACAAAAATTACAACGATAGAGAGAGCAAGAAAGATTGGGAGCAAGGAGGAGGCAGCAACAATCTGTAGATGAGACAGGAGCAGCGGGAAGATCGGGGCAGACAAGAAGAAGAGAAGGAGAGGATAAGGTCAGAGAAGGAAAAAGAAAACTAGAAGACTGCTAACCCAGGTATGACAGATCCTAGTAGACTTAGCGTTGGAAATGAGGTGGATATGATTCAGCAACAACAAGTTCTTTCTGCATTGCTAGCCCAATTGACTCAAGGGAATGCTTTGCTGGGACAGTATGAGTGTTCAAGGGGGGGGTCAGCATGCTTTAACAACAAGTTAGTGGGGAGACAAGCAGAGGTGATAACACCTTGGCTCAGAGTGGAGCGAGGCAAAGAAATCCTTGGGCAAACAGACCTGCTAGCAATATTGAGAGAGAGGGAACATGAAGAGAAGATTTTCAGGGGAGTGATATTGGGAAAAGTGGTCAAAACAGAGAGGGAAACAAGATGATGTCAGGTGGGGCAAGCAAGCTGATATGTAATAAGTGCAAATATACCAGATATGCTACTAAGAATTGTAAACTAGATGATTGTGCAGTATGCGGAAAAAGAAATCACATAACCGATGACTGCACCTAGTTGAGGCAAATGAAACATGTTCCTAAGTTTGTGGGGTATGCTGCTAGAGGTCTGGGTGTGCTACTAGTTCGAAGCTCCAGGGAGAATAATGAGGTTGAAAACCCCAACCCAATGGCCCTAATCACAGTCATATCTGGGGTGTTGAATGAAACACAAAATGCTGGAGGGCTTCAACTACATGTACAGTTGGGGGTGACAGTGGAGATGTAAAAAACAAGGGAGCAACACCTTTCTGATAAGGTTTCCAAGCAAGGGCAGGTCGATGGAACTAGTAAATTGTGATGATTTCAAGTTATTGGGCACTAGGGCTGTTATAAACATCAAGAAATGGGCTTATGATTCGCATGCAGTTGGAGAACTTCACACAGCATGGGTGAATTTTGAGAAGGTGCGAAATTGTTTTAGACACTTTTTTGGCATGTGTGAAGTTGCTGCATCCTTAGGACCAGTGCTAGAAATTGACATGGATACTATCACTCATGAGAAAGTCAGAGCAAAAGTGGGGTAAGAAACTTGGAGAAGATCCCAGGATACACTGAAATCACAGACACAGAGTTAAACATCTATAGAATTATGCCCAAACTGGAAAAAGTGGTGGCGATGGGCTGGTATGGAGAACACAAGAGACAACATTTGGGTGAATTTGGCATGGACTGTGTGGGGGAGGAAGTTAGAAAGAGACAGAAAAACAATAAAGCTGGAGAAAGCAATAGAGAGAATGTGACACTGGGAAGTATGAGTTTGGTTCAATTTGAGGAATTCAAGAAAAGAAGTGAAGCAATCATGGTGGCCCAGCAAGAACACATCAAAGAGAGAGAGGCTAGGAAAAAAGTGGAGGCATATCTGTGGATGGTGATCAGAAAGATGCAAGAAATTGAAGGAGAGAATGTTAGACAGAAAGCCCTCAAAAGCCAAGATGGTAAAAAGATCCAGGAAATGATGCTAGAAAAGAAAAGGCTAATGGACCTTGTCAATCAACAACAAATTACAATATCCAAGTGTGTGGAAAGAATTGAAAGATGGGAGGAAAGAGAAAGAGAGATGGAAGGTATTACTCAAAATGAATTGAAGAGAATGGAAGAAGAACACAAAATAAAAGACAATGATACTTATGTGGAGCCAGTTGACTATGGTGCTAGCCAGGAATCTGTAGATTCTTTTGCTACCAGGTTGGGAATAAATCCTGAAGAGCAAAAAGGAGATGCTGATCTAGACAACAACATAGAAGACAACTTGAGAAAATGTGCCAGGCTGGCAGACAAACAAGATGCTAAGATAGAGGAGCTGGCAAAACAAAGAGCAGCTGACAAGGATAATTATGGTAAGCTAATTGATGAGGAGGTTAATAACCCCTCTCTTTTTTCATGGCTGATAAAATTGGCATAGATCTACGGTGTACTATTGATATGATCAACAAAAATTTAGAGATTATTGAGAAGATGGAGCAAAGTAGAAAGGACTTCTATCTTACTCACTTAAAATAAAAAGAGGAGACAACAGTGCAAAATGAGATATCTCTCATTGACACTGGAGATCTCTCTCTGAAAGAATTATGCTCGGATGTGGGTCACTCAGATGCAGAGATGGAAATGGACTATTATGCCTAGTTGAAAAACATCTTTGCTAGTGGAAAAAAGAATGATAACACAGGATCTCCTGGATTTATAGGAGGAAAATCTGTGGTATATATAGGAGGAAAAAGAGGGAAGAAAGGCAGAAGAAAACGAAATATTTTATTTGGAATGTTAGGGGACTAGGGCCTGAGTCTAAAAAGTCCTTTGTTATATCTAATATTTGTGATAAGAGAGTTGATTTTATTGGTCTGTAAGAGACCATGAAAAATGATTTTACCAAGAATGAGTTAAATAATCTTAGTGGTGGTAGGAACTTTGAGTGGCATTGGACTCAACCTAGGGGGAGAGCAGGGGGTATCCTGGTAGGAATTAATAAAGATACCTTTGAGACTATTAATGTAGAGAAGGGGGTCTACTTCATTAGAACATTCCTTCTTGATAAAAATGCAAATTTTGAATGGAATTAAATTATTGTATATGGAGATGCTCAAAGATGTGGGTAAAGCTGCTTATCTTGCAGAAACATCCAGAGTTTATCAGAATAATGCCTCTGTACCATGTCTTATGGGGGTGGGTTCAATGTTATAGGGAAATCTGCAGACAAAAATAAACCTGGTGGATATAATCACTGGAGCTTTGTTTTTAATGCTATTATTGAGCAACTTGGCTTAAGAGAACTACATTTAAATGGGAGAAAATTTACCTAGGCTAATAATCTACCTGAATCCACATATGAAAAATTGGATAGAATCCTGATTTGCCCAGATTGGGAGGATCATTATCCCCTGACTGAGGTTTATGCCCTAGAAAGAGAACTTTCTAATCATACACCCCTGATCCTTGACACAGGAGATAACACATATTCACCACCTATTTTCGGATTTGAAAACTCCTGGATGATGAGAGAGGGTTTCAAAGAATTTGCCATTAAAATCTGGTCTGCAAAGTATCATGGTCACACCATTGAACAATGTCAGAGAAGAATGAGAGTATTTAGACAGAAAGTAAGAGGGTGGATTTTAAACTCTAATGCTTGGTATAGAAAAATTAAAAAAGAAATACTGATGAAGCTAGATGCTATAGATAAAAATGCTGAGATTATGGGCCTTTCTGCTCATGACAGGGAAGAGCAGAGAGCCCTAAGATCTCAATTGCACAGATTGCTAAAACAAGAAGAAATGAAATGGCTTCAAAGATATAAATACAAAGAAATAAAAGATGGAGATTGTAATACACAATATTATCATGCTAAGGTGAATGGGTGGAGGAGAGAAAACATAATTCTTTCCTTAGAACAGGAGGAAGGGGCGATTGAAGGAGAAGATAATCTCAGTAGATACATTACTGACTTTTACAAAACATTGTTTGGACAACGAGACACCTCTTCAATCAACCTCAATATTTGGCGGGGGTGGGCAATTAATAACTAGGGAACAGGCTGACAACCTGGTGAAATCTTTCTCAATAGAAGAGCTTCAGGCAGTTATTTTTGGGATGGAGAAAAGTAAAAGCCCTGGTCCAGATGGAATACCCATTGACTTCTACCAACATTTTTGGGAGACTGCCAAGTGGGATTTGATGAAACTTTTGACTGATTTTCATGAGGGAAAATTAGACATCACAAGACTTAACAATGGGATTATCACTTTGGTCCCTAAGTCTGATGATGCTAAACAAATCCAAAAGTTTAGAACCATCTGTTTACTGAATGTCAGCTTTAAGATTATTACTAAGGTCCCGATGAACATATTAAGTCCTACCTAAACAGACTACTTTCATCAAAGGGAGATACATCATGGAGGGGATTGTGATTCTTCATGAAGCCCTTAACTCTATACACCACTCAAAATAAAGTGTTGTTTTGTTTAAAGTGGATTTTGAGAAAGCATATGATAAAATAAAGTGACCATTTATTTATAAAATGCTAAAAATGAAAAATTCCCTGATAAATGGTGTGATTTGGTTATGCATATCATGATAGGGGGGCAAGTTGGGATTAAGGTAAATGATAGGACTGGACCATGCTTTAAAACATATAAGGGGTTGAGGCAGGGATATTCCATGTCTCCACTTCTTTTTGACATAACTCCAGATGCTTTGGCTATAATCTTAGATAAAGCCAAACATGCAGGCTATGTTAAGGGAGTGCTGACTGAACTAGGAGATAATGGAGTAAACATGCTGCAATATGCAGATGACACCATTTTTCTACTCAATGATGATGAGGATAGTGCTAAAAACCTTAGATTCATTCTCACGGCATTTGAACAGATGTCTAGGCTAACTATAAACTTTCACAAAAGTGAGGTTTACCTTTTTAGGGAGGCCAAAAAAAGTGAGATTTATCAGGAAATATTTACTTGTAGAAAACGGGAAGTCCCATTTAAATATCTGGGATTACCTGTGACTAATGTGAGACTAGGCAATAAATTCTGGAGGAGTGTGACTGAAAAAATAGAAAAAAGATGTGCTTGCTGGCAAGGAAGGCTATTAAATATGGCTGGGAGAGTAACTCTAGTCCAGGCTTGTTTGACAAATATGCCTATGTATATGATGTCCTTTTACCCTTCGCCGGTGGGGGTTAGGAAAAAGGTTGACTTCTTCAGAGCCAGACTAGTCTGGCAGGAAAATAAAGATAAGAAAAAAATATCATCTAGTCAACTGGAAAACATGTTGTTTGCCTAAGGATTTGGGGGGTCTGGAATACTAAATCTTGATTGTATGTATAAATCCCTACTAGCAAAATGGCTCTGGAAATTAGAGACAGAAGATGGGATGTGGGTCAGAAAAGGTAAATGTATATCTGGAATTAAAAAAAGACCTGGTGACTCTTAATTTTGGGGGAGCCTGATGAAGATTAAATACATATATTATAAAACTATAAAGAAGAAACTGGGAGATAGACAGAACACTAGATTTTGGGAAGATTGGTGGGTAGGATCTTGTCACGACCGGGTTTTCCGGGTAATAAATTTCCAGAAAAGACCGTCGTGCTCATCAGCCCCAGGATTACTGTTAGCTGATAAGGCTCCAACTTGATACAGAAATTCCAAGCAAAAATACAAAATATGTAGTACAAGACCATTCTGGCCTGTGAGTATAAAAAATGGTTTGTAGTGGTTGATGGCGGAAGCGGGTTGTGAAACATCTGTGTCTATGGGACTCCATTTCCCACGGGAACAGCTGACTAGGTTAATTCCTATCTTCGCGAGGCTGCTATCTCCATTGAGGGGGTTCCGGGGCTGGCATCGCGTCGCTCCTCTCCGTGGTAGCAAAATCTGGCCAAGACAATAGTCAGGGACAAGCCAGTGAGTACTTTGAATGTACTCGCAAACATTATGAACACATGTATAATATAACAATGATGTGCTAAAAATATTTTTATGCTCATGACGTCAGTCATGAAAGATAAATGAAACTCTGATGCGTGCAAGCAAGTTATCTATAAAAATGCAATAACATGGTAATAAAAAAATTTTATGAAACAAATAACAAGTAATGCCACAGTCGGGCGTCTGAGCGACACCACATAAAGGGCTTTAAAAGAAATGCCACAGTCGGGCGTCTGAGCGACGCCACATAAAAGGCTTTAAAAGAAATGCCACAGTCGGGCGTCTGAGCGACGCCACATAAAGGGCTTTAAAAGAAATGCCACAGTCGGGCGTCTGAGTGACGCCACATAAAGGGCTTTAAAAGAAATGCCACACTCGGGCGTCTGAGCGACGCCACATAAAGGGCTTTAAAAGAAATGCCACAGTCGGGCATCTGAGCGACGCCACATAAAGGGCTTTAAAAGAAATGCCACAATCGGGCGTCTGAGCGACGCCACATAAAGGGCTTTAAAAGAAATGCCACATAATGAATATCCCGGAGGTAGAACCATCCCAGAGATATTCGGTAATAACAATAATATCACGGGTTAGTCAACAATAATAATAATCATCATAGATATCACAAGTCACGAGTAGTAATTCCATTTTCTGGTTAACAGTTTCACCTCCGAAGACCGACGCTAAGACCGACACCTGATCCATCCCAGACTGTAATCCCTAACCATGGACTCGGCTATTCGAATAGGTTTATTTTCTGCAGAGGGTGTACTCTTTACCCACGAGTAACGGATTTCTTTAGTCCAGCAAGACTAATTCCGTCTACGGTCTTTTTGTTGAAAACACACCTAACTTGCACACACCAGCTTATCTCACACGTGTCTGGAATCACCCACGACACCTATTAAGCAAACTCTAAGTGGGAAGGCTACAACCTCGCGTAGCATGGGATCAAATTTATATCGCGCGCTCTAAGGGGTGGCCTCCCCTCTCGGTCCCAACCGGAAACACCGCCCCCGGACCAGGTGGCCTGCCTACCAGCTACAACCGGTATCTTCCACCATGGCCTCTCTATACGGTGTGTGCTAGAAAGAGGTTGACAACTTACTGAACCGTACTCTACTTGCTGTAGAGACGAGTGGTAGTACGAAACAAGTATGGGGGTTACTGGAACAAGACTTGATCTACGGTCGACCCAGGAGGTTCGAGTATTCCCTGCATGATTAGCATGACGAATATATTTCATCCAACAGAGTCACCTCTCATATCACCTTACCATGCCATACCAGACATAACCGTCCCGACGGAGACCGGCGACAAACTCATGCCTACCCAAGGCCGAGGTTTTCCCGGGTTCCTGCCGGTATGCATGCAAGGCACATGAGGGTGATTATCATCACAAGTGTGTCCATTTCCAACAGCATGGAAATCAACAACATGCACCCATGTATATGATCATATCACATGAAATAACAAGTCCTTCGAAATGCGGTGGTGTTATAAATGCATCAACGATCACACCAAAAATATTATGCCGGGATTCAGAACGCTTTCCTTCAATGTGTGGAAAGGCCGGGTGCACTCCAAAACTTTTGAAAGCTTCTTTTCTCTCCCCAAAATCCTATTTAAAAATATATTTGAATTAACACACATTTCAAAAACAGAACCAAAAAGTAGTTTGAAAATTTTCCAAATAAATCTTAAAATAAACTAGATCAAATTTGAGGAAGGTAGGAAAAAGAATCAACTCATTTGGGCTTATATTTAAAAAGTTATAGCCAGTCAAAGATTTGGTCAAATCTGTTATTTAAATTAAAACAGAAAAGAAAACGATTCAGATAGAAATACGCTTTCGGTACGGAGGAGGCGTACTCCTGAAGTTTACGCCTTCACTTAAACACGTGGATGGCGCGGGGTGTCACTGACAGTGGGTCCTAGGTGGTCCACTAGTCAGGTTTGACCAGTCCGCCCTCCTCCTTCTCCCTCTGTCCCGAGCGGAGGCGGGACTCCGGCGACCAACGCCGGCGAGCGGCGGCTCCTAGCAGCCTCTGGAGGGCGGGGATGGATCCGCGGATCGAGGGCGATCCTGCTGGTAGCCGCTGGGTCGGCGGGGACGGCGTGAGCTGTCGGCGGCGAGCTCCTCGGCGGAGGAAAGCTTCGGGGAAAAGTGGTTTCGGGGCGGCGGTGGTTCTCGATCGAAATGGAGTAGGGGGAAGGTTTACGGGAGGATGAGGGGGTTCTTGGTGGAGAGAACGGAGAGTGGGAGGCCCTGGTGGTGCCGAATTGGCCGGGGCAGTGGTGGCGGTTGCCGTTGCCGGAGATGGGGAAGAAGACCTTCCCCGAGTCGATTGGCTGCCATGGGAGGACTAGGGGAGCATTCTAAGGCTTCCTGCGTGCCCGGGGTGGCTCGGGGGCCTCCTTTTATAGCTCGTCGAGGTCGGTTCCGCGGCGGCCGGATAAGCTCTCCGGCGAACCACCTCGCTGTAGCTTGCAGGGCAACGTGGCGTGGCTGGGGATGACGGCAAGAGCTAGTGGACGAGAGTGCACTGCTCCAGGGGCAGGTGGCGAGTGGGAGTGGCTTGGGCGGCACCGACATGGCCAGAGGCTGTCGGGCGGCGGCGGCGGCTAGCGCTTGGCCTGTCGGGCACGGCGGGGCTGCTTGGCGTGTTGTGGTGAGAAGGGGAGTGCGTGGCGAGGTGCTGTCGTGTGGGGCAAAGCCAGGGGGCCAGCGTGTCGGCTCGGCCGCGTGGCTGCAATTGGCGCGCTCTGGGCGCGTCCAGTGCACGCACAGAAGGTGTTTGATGAAATGCCAGGGTAGCCAAAAACTGCTAGGGATCAAGTGCAAAACCACAGGTCTGGGTTGGAGACCATTAGTAGGCTATTGGACAACATGGTTCGGACAGATGGACAAGTCCATCGCACAAACCTATAATCATGCCAAAACTGTTCATGCCCATAAGGTGTTTGACAAAATGTTAAAGGCTTCTAAGCAACTCTTGGGGTGGCCCAAATCTCCAGATCAAGATCTCCTTAGATGCAAGAGAGAGTGGTGAGGCTAGTTGGTCAAAAGCAAAAACTTGTTAGTGCAAGTTTTACAAAACTTCAATTCTGGACAGGAAATAAATGACATTATTTCATGAACCAAAAATGATCCAAAAGGTGCATGCTCCTGGACTTAAGGGTTTATCATGGGGGACTACAAGTAGGAGAAATAATCAAGGGTTAAAGAGCAAGTAAAAACATGGTTGCTGTACAAACCATCAAGTTGGTCCAGAATGAAGATGAGGTTGATTCACTCAAATTTTTGAAAGAACATAAATAGGTTTTTGCACAAAGTGAAATAATAGGCTCCTACTGACCTCCCTTAATTTTGGTAGAAGTTTTAAAGAAATATTTAAATAGGTTGTAGTGCAAAATGCACTCTGGACCAGAGAAGAAAAATTGAGTGTAGGGCTCAAAATATTTCATGAATGAAATATATTTTTGCATAAAAGTTATTTAAAAACATCACATGACATCTCCAAATTTTTATGGGAATTTTAAGTGAATTTATCAAATGGTTGTAGTTCAAATATGGCCATTTAACCTTGAAAAACCATTTTCAAGAAAAATAAAGATCAAGCAACTTAATTATTTAATTAGTTACACTGATAAAAGGAAAGTTTTTCTTGAGAGGTTAAAACAAGTCCAACAACATTTTTTAAAAGTTTTCTCTTTGGGAAAAACTCATCATAACAGGGAAGGAAATGATTTAAAAAAAATCAAAATGGAGCTCAAAAATTCAAAGTTTTAAATCCTGGCAAAATTTTATTCCATTAAAACAAGGCCAAAATTTTTGGGGTGTCACAATACTAACCCCCTTAATAAAAAATCTCGTCCTCGAGATTTTGCTAAAAGCGGTGTTAAGAAAATAATTACGCAATGATGATGTGGCTACAGTGAGAGGGCAATAAGTGGTGAAAAACCACAGTGTGAAAAACTGGGGCTGCGCGGAAAAGTCTACGGTTTGGGACAAAAACGGGTGATTTCTACGCTGGATATAAATTTAGGATAACTCCTAAATTTAGACATACGCTGGTTGTACCCGAGAGCACAGTGCTCTCTCTGGCTGATAGGTGGACCCGGGGTCCACTGTCAGTCTCCTCTTCTTCTCCCTCTGGCCCTTTCTTCCTCCTCTCTCCCGCGCGCTTTCTCCACCGGCGACGCCTAGTGTGTAGGGCATCTAGGCCGTACCGTGGTAGTGCGCGGCATGCTAGCTGCCGGTGCAGCGTGCACTCACCTCGCGGGCCAGCGCGCTGTCGGCACTGCTCGTGGATTCGACTCCGAACATCGGCGATTGGCGACGAGCGGCGTTGGTGGACTTCGCCCACCGTACACCGAGCTCGAGCTATAAAAACGGCCGGGGGCCTCTCTCTTCTTCCTCACACCTGGCCTCACTTCTCCTCCTCCATTACTGCTTACAGAAGCTCGGTCGAGGCTCTAATGGCGGAGGCGATGCCGGACTGGTTTGTGATCCTGATATGCGGAGGGCTGGCGACACTGCTGGGGCTCTCTGTGCTCCTGTGCGCGATGATCTTCGACGAGTATCGCGATGCTGCGGCTCGGGTGTTGGCTCTCCGCGGTGGTGGTGATCATGAGGAGTAGATGGAGTGTGCCGGGTGCTAACTGTTGTTAGGGGGTGATTAGCTGGATGTAACGCCGTTGCAAAGTTTTGCAAACAGTGTATGTGTTCGAATGGTAAGGGTTGTGAGTCTGCTGCGTGGTGCTGTGTGAAATTAATTTATCCGTGTCGTGAGAAAGTGTAGATGTAGGAACTCAGGGAAAAGAAATCTCACTCCAGGATTTTGCGAGGTAAAAACATTTAATTTAAAGGAGCATAAACCACAACAAAAACTACACACATTAGCAGGGGCCAAATAATTGACTCGTCGTACAAACTCAGGGTATTACGCATAAGTCACACACATAAATAAATGCAGCAAAGAACAAATACAGTAGTGACGTCTAAAATGAAAATGGTAACTGGGCGGGGTCCTGATAAAATGTCTCTGGTAAAGGAATACATTCTTCTTCAATCGGAGGCAGTGGATTGACCAGTCGATGTATGCGTCTCTCCGTGTCGGGTCTCAGTGGTCTGCCGATGGCAATCTGAGGATTTAAATCTGCGAGGCTCTGGAGATAATCCATCACTCGCTGGTTTAAATGCTCTTGAGCAATGATGTACTGGATAAGGTTGGCCAGAACTGGGTCTCTCTCAATACGTCCACCGGGAAAAGATGTAACTTCTCCGGGTGCTGCACGACTCGGAAAGTAATAATATCCTCGTTCGCGGGCATAGGGTACTGCGGATCGAAGACGAGCAATCGCTTCTTTCGCAGCAGCCTCTATGGCCAAGTGTGGGGTTGGCATAGATTTCCCCACGAAGGAAACTTCTTTGGATCTTGGTTGGGGTCTACAGGAGGAATGTGTAATGCTGCCCAATATTCTGAGGTGGATGGGGTGATCCTCGATTTGAACAGCTCGTACTGGGGTGGCTGGGTAGAACCCATGGTACTGCGGGTAAAATCCCACAATAATTTGACAAAGCTACCTGGGGTTGCATCTGGGGTTCTCAGATGAATGCTGGGGTTCGGCATGACAGGAAGAAGCGTGAGTGTTGTGCGCAAAGTGAGGGTTGCTGGGTAAGGTCACAAGGTGGCCTTTATATAGCAATGGAGCCGGATCGTTTTACCGTGGTGAAAGGTAAAAAAATTTCCAGCTTAGTTCCAAAGGTCGGGTCGGTGTCAGAGATACACATATCTCATAAAGAGACGTGTTACTGTGGTTGTCGTCGGGTTGGTTTTGGTAGTTGTGCCCAGAAAATATGCAACTATGCGCTGACCAAAAATGCAAGGCTACTATTAAAACAGAGGCACAACGACAGGCTACGTTAATATACACGGTCGCGTGATTACAAAGCGAGGATACATTGAAACTTGGTGCTACTCATACGACTTAGTCTACCTCGTTTATGTCTAAACGGGCGTGCCTGGTGGATGTCGAGGCTTCTCCACGTGTCTCTCTGCCGGGATTAGTCGGAGATGGCGGAGGAACTGCAGGGTCGGGGTAATGAGAATGACCATTGCGGGGATTGTTGGCCACAACCCCGTTGGAGTGTGCTCCCAATATGCGACGAAGCACTTCTGGGGTTATCGCAGCACCTTGGCCGATGGCTGGGGCAGATCTCGGGGTCTCGATTGGTTGTCCAAACAGCACGACTGGGTTGTCGGTGTTGGGCTCATTTTCTTCTCTCGCCGGGGCTCGACGAACCAGCTCTCCACGAGCTGCGATTAGATCAATAGTGATCTGGTCGAACAGTGCCTCTAGTGCACTTACATAGCGCACTAGGTGCAACAATGCGGGGTCCGTCTCGTGATCTCCATTGGAAACTTGGGGTGGTCTACCATACCCTTCACGTCTGGGGTAGTAGTGGAACGAGCGACAGTTAACTCTGGGCGACAAGTGCCTGAGATGAACTATAGCCTCTCGAGCGGCTAGCTGGATGGCTTGTGGCTCAAAGGAAGTTGTTCTTCCGGTGAACCGGTAGGGGCGCTCGGGTGCTAGACTCCTACCGTAAATGTGCACAGTGGCCCAGAATTGGCGGTCTTCACCGCTCATGGGTCCTTGATACACAACATATTCTGGTGGCTCTTCTAACGTGTAGGCAAGACGGGTGAGGTTTGCGAGGACGGTCACAAAACCTCCAAGGTTGGTTGCTGTGGTTTCGTTGTGCACTATAGGTCCAGGCATTGTGGCTCGGTTTGGGGTAGCGGCTGTGTGTGCTGGTTTGGTGCTAGCGCGCCCTTTTTATAGGAAAAAGGGGACGGAATCTTCCTTCGCACGCTTGTGAGAAAGGACTATTTAGGGGCCGGTCACTGGCGCATGAGTGACAGGTTAGGTTGATAGGTTGGGCACCGACTGCCAAAAAGTGTTGGGTCACTGTGTGGCTATCTTGCACGAGAAGCTTGGCTGGGGTTTGGTTAAGGTCTGGTGGGTTGGTTTGCCTAAGTTTATTGACCTGGCTAAGATAGGATTAGCCAATGGTCAGCCTGGCTCTGATACCAAGTCTGTCACGACCGGTTTTTCCGGGTAACAAATTTCCAGAAAAGACCGTCGTGCTCATCAGCCCCAGGATTACTGTTAGCTGATGAGGCTCCAACTTGATACAGAAATTCCAAGCAAAATACAAAATATGTAGTACAAGACCATTCTGGCCTGTGAGTACAACAAATGGTTTCTAGTGGTTGATGGCGGAAGCGGGTTGTGAAACATCAGTGTCTATGGGACTCCATTTCCCACGGGAACAGCTGACCAGGTTAATTCCTATCTTCGCGAGGCTGCTATCTCCATTGAGTGGGTTCCGGGGCTGGCATCGCGTCGCTCCTCTCCGTGCAAGCAAAATCTGGCCAAGACAATAGCCAGGGACAAGCCAGTGAGTACTTTGAATGTACTCGCAAACATTATGAACACAGGTATAATATAACAATGATGTGCTAAAAATATTTTTATGCTCATGACGTCAGTCATGAAAGATAAATGAAACTCTGATGCGTGCAAGCAAGTTATCTATAAAAATGCAATAACATGGTAATAAAAAAATTTATGAAACAAATAACAAGTAATGCCACAGTCGGGCGTCTGAGCGACACCACATAAAGGGCTTTAAAAGAAATGCCACAGTCGGGCGTCTGAGCGACGCCACATAAAGGTTTTAAAAGAAATGCCACAGTCGGGCGTCTGAGCAACGCCACATAAAGGGCTTTAAAAGAAATGCCACAGTCGGGCGTCTGAGCGACGCCACATAAAGGGCTTTAAAAGAAATGCCACAGTCGGGCGTCTGAGCGACGCCACATAAAGGGCTTTAAAAGAAATGCCACAGTCGGGCGTCTGAGCGACGCCACATAAAGGGCTTTAAAAGAAATGCCACAGTCGGGCGTCTGAGCGACGCCACATAAAGGGCTTTAAAAGAAACAATCATAATGAATATCCCGGAGGTAGAACCATCCCAGAGATATTCGGTAATAACAATAATATCACGGGTTAGTCAACAATAATAATAATCATCATAGATATCACAAGTCACGAGTAGTAATTCCATTTTCTGGTTAACAGTTTCACCTCCGAAGACCGACGCTAAGACCGACACCTGACCCATCCCAGACTGTAATCCCTAACCATGGACACGGCTATTCGAATAGGTTTATTTTCTGCAGAGGGTGTACTCTTTACCCACGATTAACGGATTTCTTTAGTCCAGCAGGACTAATTTTGTCTACGGTCTTTTTGTTGAAAACACACCTAACTTGCACACACCAGCTTATCTCACACGTGTCTGGAATCACCCACGACACCTGTTAAGCAAACTCTAAGTGGGGAGGCTACAACCTCGCGTAGCATGGGATCAAATTTATATCGCGCGCTCTAAGGGGTGGCCTCCCCTCTCGGTCCCAACCGGAAATACCCATGCCCCCGGACCAGGTGGCCTGCCTACCAGCTACAACCGGTATCTTCCACCATGGCCTCTCTATACGGTGTGTGCTATAAAGAGGTTGACAACTTACTGAACCGTACTCTACTTGCTGTAGAGACGAGTGGTAGTACGAAACAAGTATGGGGGTTACTGGAACAAGACTCGATCTACGGTCGACCCAGGAGGTTCGAGTATTCCCTGCATGATTAGCATGACGAATATATTTCATCCAACAGAGTCACCTCTCATATCACCTTACCATGCCATACCAAACATAACCGTCCCGACGGAGACCGGCGACAAACTCATGCCTACCCAAGGCCGAGGTTTTCCCGGGTTCCTGCCGGTATGCATGCAAGGCACATGAGGGTGATTATCATCACAAGTGTGTCCATTTCCAACAGCATGGAAATCAACAACATGCACCCATGTATATGATCATATCACATGAAATAACAAGTCCTTCGAAATGCGGTGGTGTTATAAATGCATCAACGATCACACCAAAAATATTATGCCGGGATTCAGAGTGCTTGCCTTCAATGTGTGGAAAGGCCGGGTGCACTCCAAAACTTTTGAAAGCTTCTTTTCTCTCCCCAAAATCATATTTAAAAATATATTTGAATTAACACACATTTCAAAAACAGAACCAAAAAGTTGTTTGAAATTTTTTCAAATAAATCGTAAAATAAACTAGATCAAATTTGAGGAAGGTAGGAAAAAGAATCAACTCATTTGGACTTATATTTAAAAAGTTATAGCCAGTCAAAGATTTGGTCAAATCTGTTATTTAAATTAAAACAGAAAAGAAAACGATTCAGATAGAAATACGCTTTCGGTACGGAGGAGGCGTACTCCTGAAGTTTACGCCTTCACTTAAACACGTGGATGGCGCGGGGTGTCACTGACAGTGGGTCCTAGGTGGCCCACTAGTCAGGTTTCACCAGTCCGCCCTCCTCCTTCTCCCTCTGTCCCGAGCGGAGGCGGGACTCCGGCGACCAACGCCGGCGAGCGGCGGCTCCTAGCGGCCTCTGGAGGGCGGGGATGGATCCGCGGTTCGAGGGCGATCCTGCTGGTAGCCGCTGGGTCGGCGGGGACGGCGTGAGCTGTCGGCGGCGAGCTCCTCGGCGGAGGAAAGCTTCGGGGAAAAGTGGTTTCGGGGCGGCGGTGGTTCTAAATCGAAATGGAGTAGGGGGGAGGTTTACGGGAGGATGAGGGGGTTCTTGGTGGAGAGAACGGAGAGTGGGAGGCCCTGGTGGTGCCGAATTGGCCGGGGCAGTGGCGGCGGTTGCCGTTGCCGAAGATGGGGAAGAAGACCTTCCCCGAGTCGATTGGCTGCCATGGGAGGACTAGGGGAGCATTCTAAGGCTTCCTGCGTGCCCGGGGTGGCTCGGGGGCCTCCTTTTATAGCTCGTCGAGGTCGGTTCCGCGGCGGCCGGATAAGCTCTCCGGCGAACCGCCTCGCTGTAGCTTGCAGGGCAACGTGGCGTGGCTGGGGATGACGGCAAGAGCTAGTGGACGAGAGTGCAGTGCTCCAGGGGCAGGTGGCGAGTGGGAGTGGCTTGGGCGGCACCGACATGGCCAGAGGCTGTCGGGCGGCGGCGGCGGCTAGCGCTTGGCCTGTCGGGCACGGCGGGGCTGCTTGGCGTGTTGTGGTGAGAAGGGGAGTGCGTGGCGAGGTGCTGCCGTGTGGGCCAAAGCCAGGGGGCCAGCGTGTCGGCTCGGCCGCGTGGCTGCAATTGGCGCGCTATGGGCGCGTCCAGTGCACGCACAGAAGGTGTTTGATGAAATGCCAGGGTAGCCAAAAACTGCTAGGGATCAAGTGCAAAACCACAGGTCTGGGTTGGAGACCATTAGTAGGCTATTGGACAACATGGTTCGGACAGATGGACAAGTCCATCACACAAACCTATAATCATGCCAAAACTGTTCATGCCCATAAGGTGTTTGACAAAATGTTAAAGGCTTCTAAGCAACTCTTGGGGTGGCCCAAATCTCCAGATCAAGATCTCCTTAGATGCAAGAGAGAGTGGTGAGGCTAGTTGGTTAAAAGCAGAAACTTGTTAGTGCAAGTTTTACAAAACTTCAATTCTGGACAGGAAATAAATGACATTATTTCATGAACCAAAAATGATCCAAAAGGTGCATGCTCCTGGACTTAAGGGTTTATCATGGGGGACTACAAGTAGGAGAAATAATCAAGGGTTAAAGAGCAAGTAAAAACATGGTTGTTGTACAAACCATCAAGTTGGTCCAGAATGAAGATGAGGTTGATTCACTCAAATTTTTGAAAGAACATAAATAGGTTTTTGCACAAAGTGAAATAATAGGCTCCTACTGACCTCCCTTAATTTTGGTAGAAGTTTTAAAGAAATATTTAAATAGGTTGTAGTGCAAAATGCACTCTGGACCAGAGAAGAAAAATTGAGTGTAGGGCTCAAAATATTTCATGAATGAAATATACTTTTGCATAAAAGTTATTTAAAAACATCACATGACATCTCCAAATTTTTATGGGAATTTTAAGTGAATTTATCAAATGGTTGTAGTTCAAATATGGCCATTTAACCTTGAAAAACCATTTTCAAGAAAAATAAAGATCAAGCAACTTAATTATTTAATTAGTTACACTGATAAAAGGAAAGTTTTTCTTGAGAGGTTAAAACAAGTCCAACAACATTTTTTAAAAGTTTTCTCTTTGGAAAAAACTCATCATAACAGGGAAGGAAATGATTTAAAAAAAATCAAAATGGAGCTCAA
Organism: Triticum aestivum; assembly: GCF_018294505.1. Classification (NCBI taxonomy): domain Eukaryota; kingdom Viridiplantae; phylum Streptophyta; class Magnoliopsida; order Poales; family Poaceae; genus Triticum; species Triticum aestivum. The sequence continues at coordinate 2,251,130 of NC_057795.1, forward strand.
AAATTCAAAGTTTTAAATCCTGGCAAAATTTTATTCCACTAAAACAAGGCCAAAATTTTTGGGGTGTCACAGATCTAAACCACCGAAAGAGGCCTACCCAAGCCTTTATTTCATTAGCTTGACCCGCGACATTTCGGTGGCCCAGGCCATTGACATGGGATGGGAGGGGTTTAAGTTTAGAAGGGATTTGTCTGGAGATAAAAGAATTCTATGGGATAGTTTGAAGTCCAGATGTGAGGAAGTGAGAATGTATGCGGTCAAAGATCAGCCAATGTGGATGCTGACAGCCAACTGACAATTCTCAGTGCGATATCTATATCAACAGCTAGTTAAAACTGATGTAGGGTTTCCACACAAATTTCTTTGAAAAGTGAAAATTCCAGCGAAAATAAAGATGTTTCTCTGGCTAATAGCCAGGAAAAGTATACTGACCAGATATAACCTGGCAAAAAGAGGGTGGAAAGGGAATCAAAGTTGTGTGTACTGTGGTCGAAATGAAACCATAGATCACCTTTTCTTCTCTTGTTCTGCTGCCAGGTTACTTTGGAGTTTGATTAAATGCTCCTTCGATTTAAAAACAGCTTCGATTGGGGTTGATGATTGCCTAGGGGCATGGATCAAGAAATTTAAGTTAGAGGAAAGAAAACTAGTGCTAGTTGGAATGTCTGCAACTCTTTGGGCTATTTGGAAATGTCGAAATGATATAATTTTTCATGATAAATTGGTCACTGACCCCATGACGTTAGTGAAACTAACTTGCAATTGGATTGTGGACTGGGCTGTTTTGCGGAGAAAAAACCCAGGACAAAACTTACTGATGCTGGGGGCAAAACTAATCGAGCAAGTAGCAAGTGAGGTATACAGAGCTTCACAGGGATGGAGAGCGGAAGTTCCTTGTCTGATGATTTGAAGATTTCGTTTCCTAAGATGGCTCGTTGTTTTCCCTTTCTTGTTTTCTGCTTGCTGGAGGCTGCGCCCTCGTGCTCAAAATGGTCGCTTGTGACCCTAAGATTTAAATTTTTGCTGCTTAGACTGGTTTACTTTTGGATGTTGGTAGCTGTTTAGGTTTCGCTCTTGTGAACTGGATTTCGTGGTGGTTTCGTCAATGAAATCGGAGGGGTCCCCCCCTCCTATATTTTAAAAAAAACCGCTCGCATCCATGCGTATAGTAGGGTTGGCCAGGTGAGCGAAATGGAGACAAACTTGGTGACAAGCACAAGACTTGGACAACCATGATGACCGTCTTTTTAAGGTGTAATATGGAGTACATTTATAACATTTTTTTCTTTTTTCAAGTTGTTGATTTTTATTTTATTTTTTGAGGTGGCTACCCGTTTATTTCAATAGATTCATCTTTTTTTCTTTGAGATGATCAACTTGAACCCTAGATACAAGGTAATAATTCTTTGAGATAATTTTTTTTGTTTTTGAACACAGTACAGACGCAAACGCTCCTATACACGCGCATAAACTCACCCCTATGAACGCACAGACGCACACCTACCCCTATGAGCACCTTCAAAAGACTGAGTCGACATATCATCTTAAAATTTACGAAGTCACCGTATGCACATCGTCGTTGACGAGAATGTCTCCTTCCATTGAATGCGCATAGCCGGAAATCCAGGTACCTGGATGTAATTTAGGTGATTTTTTTTCTCTGTCTGTCGTGTAAACAAGGTGGCCCAGGCCCACTCGGGCGTGTCTTCCTCACGCCGCCAGCCACTCGCCTCCATGCCCACAACCACAAGCTCCAGATCCGTGTCCTCAGCCCCCCCTCCCATGGCGCAAGCTGTGTAGGGGTTGCACGCCGAGCGCCGCCCTTGTGCTGCCGCCGCCACACCCCATCTAGCTAGCTTAGGCAGAGAGGATTGCAGAGTGGTGTATCACCGAGCAGGGGAAGGGAAGAGAGATGGAGGCGGCCACAGTGGGCGCCATACTGAAGGCCTCCCTACCAAGCCTGTTCAAGTTGGTAGGTGACAGATGCAAGCGTCTGGAGCCTGTTGTTCGATCCATTCAAGAAAAGCTTGAGATTATGCAATCAATTTTCCAAGATCCTAGCTGGGGAGGCAATAAAACCAGCGATTTCAAGATCACGCAACTCAAAAGGTTGGCGGAAGAGATCAACGACTGCATGGCCAGCTTCGATGCCAAAATGATATCTGTTACACAGTTTGCCAGAAAGATTTCTGAGCTCAAGGCGAGAATAGAATCTTTATTCGTGGGGCTACAATCTTTTAGCGCCCTGGCGCCGATCAATCCATGTTCTCCTCCTCCAGTGACGGCTGATGCAGAAGAGGATCTTCTTACCTTGGTACAGAACCAATCGGAGATGAAGGCCAAGGTTATCTGCGCCATTGGCTTCGGTGGCCGAAATACTCTGCTTGCAAGGCAAGTCTACAACAATGCTGAAGTCCGCTGGCAGTTCGGTCAGTGGGCGTGGGTTACTGCGGCAGACAAAACCATGGATGATGTTCTGATGGAGATACTCGGGCAATTTGGGAATGAGCCGCACCGTAGGCCGGGCATTGGCATGGGCACGGTCATCCTCAGCTGGCTTCTTTGCATCTTCACATTTTTTCACAGACTGCTTCTCTGGATTTTCAGTGACCAGATGCCTGGGCCACCTCCGGCCGCCGCCGACGCTGCAGAGTTTGACATGGAGCATCAGCTCAAGTCACGCCTAAGCGAAAAAAGGTGAATCTACAATCTTCCTATATCTAGTATACACCCCCATTTGAATATTAAAAAAAAATGTTAATAGTTTGCACCATCTCTCAGTATCTAATTTACAACCTTATTTACAACCTTTAACAGAAGAGTCTAAAAGTTTTATTGTCAATTCAATTTAACAACAAAGCATAATGGGGACCTTCTTTATTAATGATCCTTTTATCCCACTGATCTTAAGGACTGCCTTGTTATCAAACGTTATCCATATTTCTTATAGCCACTAATTTCTGTGAGAGATATAGTTACATAGCCTCTAGCCGCAGAGGATTGATATAGTTTTATTTACATTAGTTTCTTAAAATTTACCCTGTCAAAATAAGTTTTACCTCAATTTATATGCTCTGTAGGTATTTGATTGTAATTGATGACGTGAGGACAGAAGAGGTGTTTAATAGAATATCTGCCTTCTCTTGGACCAACAGAGTGGGTGGCAGAATTATCGTGACGACGAACATCCGGCCAGCAGAGAGACCATGCATCTGCGGTGACGACGAAGATAACAGCACAACTGGCCTGGTTTTTGTTGGAGAGGTGGACACTGGGATGTTGTATGGAAGAACCTGCTTCCAACTTTGTGATGCGGCCTTAGCAAGAATGCAAGGGTTGCTTGGCTGTAACCACCAGAAGGCTGTTCTTGAAGAGTTCTTGCTATATTTCAGCATGTTCCCGCATGATCATGATGTCAGAAGGAACCCTCTAATAAGGCGATGGCTAGCCGAAGGACTAGTTGTACACGCAAAACAGAAAGTCTCTGAGTATGTATACCGTTCTGATCAGGACATTGTGGCCGATCATTTAGACATCCTCATCAACAACAATATTATCAAGTCCGTTAAGAAGAGCAGCAACGGGAAAGTGAAGAGATGCCAGCCTCCAGGGTTTGTGTTCAACCACATTTGCGCCAGGGCAGCGACAGATAAATTTAGCACCTTGTTGTGTGGCCCGATTCAGAATGAGATCGCTGGAGAAGCATATGTTCGCCGGTTTTCCCTCCATCCTTTCATGGACACTGCGAATGGTGGGCTCAATGTGCCAGATGCAGTAGACGACCATCTCCATACTATGTTGGTCTTTCCAACTGCAGGTGCCCGATATGGAGCTATCTTGAGTTTTAACAACCGTAGGCTTCTGCGGGTGTTGGATCTGAAAGAGTGTGCTGATGTGACTCCAGACCATCTCTTAATAATATGTGACCTGTTGCTGCTGAAATATCTGAGCCTCGGGAGCAGTATTGACCATGTTCCGAGGAAAATAGGGAAGCTGATACGTTTGGAGACACTGGAGATGAGGACAACTGATGTAGTGGTGGTGTACTCAGAAGTGCTCAAGCTGCCCAAATTGAAACACCTCCTTGGGAAGTTTCGGCCGTCTAGCGTTGACTGCCCTCCACCCAATAAAAAGAAGGAAACTGATGACTGCCCAGATGAAGATCCAAAGAAAGTGTGGAGGTTGACGGGTGGATTCTCAAAGCTAAAGGACTTCTTGAGGGAAAACAGTGCCCTGGAGACGCTAGCAGGAATTGTCATCGGCAATGGCATAGGACTTCCACAGCTGCTGAGTTGTATGTTGCGGTTGAGGAAGCTGAAGATATGGTGTACTCCTAATCCCAATCCAAATGAGCCGACAGACTTGAGTGGTATTAAGAAAGGCATCAAGGTATTCATCGGTCATGGAACCCGTATGACTACTCTTGATTACTCCCTGTCTATTAACTTCAATGGGTCTTCAAAATCATTCCTGGATGCCCTGGAAGATCCGGGTAGGCTCACATCGCTTAAGCTGAGTGGCAAGCTGTCAATACCACTTTCGGTGGTTGCCAAGATGGCTAGTCTTCAGGAGTTGTGCCTCTCACAGACTAATCTCAGCGGCCATTTAATCCAAGCCGGACTGAGTAATTTGAGATGTCGACTGAAATTTCTGAAGCTGGTTCAGAAAAATCTTAGGGACCTCTCGATACAAAACCAGGGCCCCTTCGTACGACTGGAGAGGATATGCCTCGTGGGCATGGAAAGTCTCACGGAAATAATAATTCAAGATCTGACTAAGCTTGACACGCTCCATTTGATCTGTCCAACTCCAGGTGCTCTTCCTGGTGTCCAGATCGGAAGCCTGCGAAATCTCAAGGAAGTTGGGCTCCACTCTAGAGTTGATGGTGCTATCAAACGTGGATGGGAAGCTGCTGCAAGGGACCATCAGCGTCAGCCCAACGTCGTGACCATTGAAACACCCTAATGCAAGTTGTGCCAAAATCCTCCACGAAGCAGCATCACATATGGTCAGTTTGTTTCTCCATCTCCTCCTCCGTTTGCTTGTATATAATTGGTTTTCAGTATTCTACTAGCTAGTTGTCGTTGCCGGCGTGCACATGGTAGATATATATAACAATGACGTTCGCTTCTTCTACATTGTGTGCAGTGCAAATTGTTGCAAAGATGAGCCAATCACTTGATGCATCGCTTCCTGTTCTGCAAATCTCCTCCCTGCCTCCATTCCGTGCCAGAAGCACAATGGATTTTATAATGAAGTTCTAAAACTACTTGAAATCCCAAATTCTCGTATAGCCTAGTACTCCTATGGCTTGTATCCAGATTATGTTGTTTTCCTAGGGCTTGTATTCAGATTATGTTGTTTTACTATCATCGGGATTATGTTGTTTTCCTAGGGCTTGTATTCAGATTGTGTTGTTTTACTATCATCCGGATTATGTTGTTTTCCTAAGGCTTGTATTCAGATTGTGTTGTTTTACTATCATTGGGATTATGTTGTTCTCCTAGGGCTTGTATTCAGATTGTGTTGTTTTACTATCATCCGGATTATGTTGTTTTCCTAGGGCTTGTATTCGGATTGTGTTGTTTTACTATCATCCGGATTATGTTATTTTCCTAGGGCTTGTATTCAGATTGTGTTGTTTTAGTATCATCCGGATTATGTTGTTTTCCTAGAGCTTGTATTCAGATTGTGTTGTTTTACTATCATCCGGATTATGTTGTTTTCCTAGGGCTTGTATTCAGATTGTGTTGTTTTAGTATCATCCGGATTATGTTGTTTTCCTAGAGCTTGTATTCAGATTGTGTTGTTTTACTATCATCCGGATTATGTTGTTTTCCTAGGGCTTGTATTCAGATTGTGTTGTTTTAGTATCATCCGGATTATGTTGTTTTCCTAGAGCTTGTATTAAGATTGTGTTGTTTCAGTATCATCCGGATTATGTTGTTTTCCTAGAGCTTGTATTCAGATTGTGTTGTTTTAGTATCATCCGGATTATGTTGTTTTCCTAGAGCTTGTATTAAGATTGTGTTGTTTCAGTATCATCCGGATTATGTTGTTTTCCTAGGGCTTGTATTCAGATTGTGTTGTTTTACTATCATCCGGATTATGTTGTTTTCCTAGGGCTTGTATTAAGATTGTGTTGTTTCAGTATCATCCGGATTATGTTGTTTTCCTAGGGCTTGTATTCAGATTGTGTTGTTTTACTATCATCCAGATTATGTTGTTTTCCTAGGGCTTGTATTCAGATTGTGTTGTTTTACTATCATCCGGATTATGTTGTTTTCCTAGAGCTTGCATTAAGATTGTGTTGTTTTAGTATCATCCGGATTATGTTGTTTTCCTAGAGCTTGTATTAAGATTGTGTTGTTTTAGTATCATCCGGATTATGTTGTTTTCCTAGGGCTTGTATTCAGATTGTGTTGTTTTAGTATCATCCGGATTATGTTGTGTTCCTAGAGCTTGTATTAAGATCGTGTTGTTTTAGTATCATCCGGATTATGTTGTTTTCCTAGGGCTTGTATTCAGATTGTGTTGTTTTACTATCATCCGGATTATGTTGTTTTCCTAGGGCTTGTATTCAGATTGTGTTGTTTTACTATCATCCGGATTATGTTGTTTTCCTAGAGCTTGTATTAAGATTGTGTTGTTTTAGTATCATCCGGATTATGTTGTTTTCCTAGAGCTTGTATTAAGATTGTGTTGTTTTAGTATCATCCGGATTATGTTGTTTTCCTAGAGCTTGTATTCAGATTGTGTTGTTTTACTATCATCCGGATTATGTTGTTTTCCTAGGGCTTGTATTCAGATTGTGTTGTTTTAGTATCATCCGGATTATGTTGTTTTCCTAGAGCTTGTATTCAGATTGTGTTGTTTTACTATCATCCGGATTATGTTGTTTTCCTAGGGCTTGTATTCAGATTGTGTTGTTTTAGTATCATCCGGATTATGTTGTTTTCCTAGAGCTTGTATTAAGATTGTGTTGTTTCAGTATCATCCGGATTATGTTGTTTTCCTAGAGCTTGTATTCAGATTGTGTTGTTTTAGTATCATCCGGATTATGTTGTTTTCCTAGAGCTTGTATTAAGATTGTGTTGTTTCAGTATCATCCGGATTATGTTGTTTTCCTAGGGCTTGTATTCAGATTGTGTTGTTTTACTATCATCCGGATTATGTTGTTTTCCTAGGGCTTGTATTAAGATTGTGTTGTTTCAGTATCATCCGGATTATGTTGTTTTCCTAGGGCTTGTATTCAGATTGTGTTGTTTTACTATCATCCAGATTATGTTGTTTTCCTAGGGCTTGTATTCAGATTGTGTTGTTTTACTATCATCCGGATTATGTTGTTTTCCTAGAGCTTGCATTAAGATTGTGTTGTTTTAGTATCATCCGGATTATGTTGTTTTCCTAGAGCTTGTATTAAGATTGTGTTGTTTTAGTATCATCCGGATTATGTTGTTTTCCTAGGGCTTGTATTCAGATTGTGTTGTTTTAGTATCATCCGGATTATGTTGTGTTCCTAGAGCTTGTATTAAGATCGTGTTGTTTTAGTATCATCCGGATTATGTTGTTTTCCTAGGGCTTGTATTCAGATTGTGTTGTTTTACTATCATCCGGATTATGTTGTTTTCCTAGGGCTTGTATTCAGATTGTGTTGTTTTACTATCATCCGGATTTATGTTGTTTTCCTAGAGCTTGTATTAAGATTGTGTTGTTTTAGTATCATCCGGATTATGTTGTTTTCCTAGAGCTTGTATTAAGATTGTGTTGTTTTAGTATCATCCGGATTATGTTGTTTTCCTAGGGCTTGTATTCAGATTGTGTTGTTTTAGTATCATCCGGATTATGTTGTTTTCCTAGGGCTTGTATTAAGATTGTGTTGTTTTAGTATCATCCGGATTATATTGTTTTCCTAGAGCTTGTATTCAGATTGTGTTGTTTTAGTATCATCCGGATTATATTGTTTTCCTAGGGCTTGTATTAAGATTGTGTTGTTTTAGTATCATCCGGATTATGTTGTTTTCCTAGAGCTTGTATTCAGATTGTGTTGTTTTACTATCATCCGGATTATGTTGTTTTCCTAGGGCTTGTATTCAGATTGTGTTGTTTCAGTATCATCCGGATTATGTTGTTTTCCTAGGGCTTGTATTCAGATTGTGTTGTTTTACTATCATCCGGATTATGTTGTTTTCCTAGGGCTTGTATTCAGATAATGTTGTTTTACTATCCAGATCATGTTGCTTTCCTAGGCCTTGCATTCAGATTATGTTATTTTCCTAGGTCTTGTAGTTTTGCTTTCTTGAAGTCCAGGGGATGAGATTTCAACCAATAATAATCGCAAAACCGCTTGTGGAACAGCGAACATCACTGCACCTTGCCCATTCGACAATAGAAAACATACGTAGAAGATAGATAGGGATATTTGAATGTTAGGAGGGACAAGTAATACGGATTGGAGAGAGTACTAATTAAAACACCGAAATGGTAAGTGCCACATGTGTGGCATGAAGCACTCCGGTCCTGGCGTTTTTTATAACTAAAGTTGTCATCCGAAAAGAAAGAACAAACAAAAAAAATAAACTGAAACTTGCCATCTAAAAAGAAAGTTGTAATGCTTGACAACAAAAATTGCTATTCTCGCAAAACTAAACATGACATAAAAAATGTTTGAAGTTACCATGTGTTCGTGTCACATCGTGTGGCACTTATCCGGGTCATAATGATGCCATAATTAATTTGCACCATTCACAGGCTCACAAACAAGACATCCATCGATTACTAGCCCAGATAATAACAATCAGGGAGAAAAACGAGCACTGACAAGTAACAGCGCACGCGTCACAAAATAAAACGACAAGAGCGCAGAATTGTCTAAAAGGAATAACAAACAATTTCTGGTGACATTCCGTCAAAAATAATTGGTTTGTGGCTCATCGGGTTCGCAGTTAACCCTACCGAACTCGAGGGTGGCCGTCGGCGCGAGCTGCAGGCTGATTGGGCAGCGGAGGCTTAGCTTGCGCGTGTTGCCAATGCCAAGCGTGATCTCCCCGGAGAGGCGCACGCCCACATCGAACACGCCCGTGGCGTTCTGCTTCTTGAATTCCTCGACCGCCGCGGCGCCGAGCAGATCTGACGGGACCTCCCCGCCGGGGTGCAGCAGGTGGACCTCGGTCCTACGCGGGGGGTGCCTGTGCCCCTCGTAGGCGACGCTGGCGTTGCACAGACGCCTGTTGAAGAAGATGAAGGCGGCCGCCAGGGGCTCCGTGTACTTGACGCTCATGGCCATGTTCGGGTTCCGGACCTTGAGGGCGATGGAGATGTTGAAGCAGAAGATGGACTTGCCGTTCTTCGTGGTGGCCAAGGCGAATTGGTTGAGACGGGCGTCCTCCACGTCGGCCTTGACCTCGGGGACGACGGCGAAGCGCAGGACGATGAGCACCACGGCGGCGAGGACCGCGGCTACGGTGAAGCCGATTGCCAGCCGCCGGGACAGCTTTGCGCACCTCCGTTGAGTTTCATGGGAGAAGTAATCACGGCGACGCCGGCCCATCTCTGCCCTACGTGTGACTGTGAGATCGGGTGGGAATGGAGAAAAGCCTCTCCGTGCGGTGTTTGGCAGTGCCGCGCGGAGACCGGAGACCAAAAGTCTTTGGTCTTTCAACAAAGGTACACAACCGCAATAATCACTCTCTGGCTCTCTGCTACTACTTTCCTAATGGCGTCTCTAGGAACACGCATCCCGCGAGCCCGCAAAATGCGTTTGCAGTTCACGGAAAAACGGTTTTGCGGGCCGGTGTGGATGACCGCAGAGGCAAACCTCGCAAAACAGACCCGTATAAAAAGATATTCGCAGAATATACTCTTCTACGTGTTGACTTTGCGGGATTCGGTCTGGCGCCGCTCCCGCCGGTTCGCAGTTTCTAAATTTGCACCTCAATTTGATACAACATAATGTATTCCTTTACTTTTTCAACAACATTCGATACATAGGACATCATCAATTTTTTTGCTACAAGAACAAAGACCAAAAAGAAATAAGAACCACAATTATGCATTTTAGAAGATTTCCAACTTCCATAACGGTTCCGACTAGTTGAAGCAATTACCTTCGATTGTACTAAGGAGTGCACGCACGTCTATTAAGTTTTGTTCTATCAATAAATCAATGTATTCGCCTTTCCAAAACCAAAATGAGCATCCATCTTCGTACACACATGATGATGTTTGAAATGAGCTATCGCAATTGAATCAAAGAATGCGGTGCCAAAGCCGAATGAAATCAGCACGTACCCCGTCGTTTTCGCATTTAAAGAACACCCATCCGGGATACTTCGGCATGCTTGAAGTTAGCCGCAGCACTGTTTGCTGCAGTTGTCACACTGTATGAGCGACATCGGCGAGTCACAGAGCCTCTGCGCAAGCGCCGAGCCTGGCGGACGGCCGGCCGAATCCATGCCCTCAAACCGTCGGCGTCGGCGACAGGACGAACCCGTACCTGCATGCGGTGATGCGACTTTGCCGGGGCTGCGCGAGATGCTCCCCGACCATTCCATCGCTTTGGCGCAGCCACCGGTGGCCGGAAAAGCCAAATCCGGCCGCCCATGACGAAGGACCGCAAATCCACAACTTTCCGGCCCGCCGATGCGGGAGGGGGAAGGGAAACCTCGTGCGTGTGGCGGCCTTTCGGAATTCTCCCGTCGGCTACTTTCACTGGAACCGTGGGCGGTGGCCCGACGGCGGGGTGAGGGGGAGAGGGGAGGTAATTGGTGGGGAAAAGTGCGGGCTGAAATGTCCTTCCCACCAGCCGCTCCTGCTATATGCGGGGCATCGACGGGCTGAGGGGGAGAACCCGCGTATTCACGGGTTAGGGTCAAGATTTTGCCGCGCCCATTAAAAATTTTTGCGGGCCGGCGGCGTTTGCGGGGTCTATTCGGGCTGCATTTTCCACGCCGACCCGCATTTTGACTGTTATTTTACGGGCCGGGGCTTTTTGCGGGGTCTGCTAGAGATGCTCTAATGGCAACTCCAACGAGCCGATGCGGGTGTTTGTGCTCTTTTCGTCCGTTTGGATCGACTGGAGGCGCGCTATTTGGCCGGGTCCGCCTAATTCTAATCTATACGCCCAACCGATCGAAATAAGTGCCTGGTCCCAAGGTGCAACGCAACCATGATCCAGTTGACCACTTGGTCGCAATTTGATGGCCGCGCGAGAAGATCAGTCGATTGTTTGGAAGCTTTTTCCTTTTTATAAATGGCGCTTTTACTACCTTAAAATATAGCATCATATTTTCTCGGTCCCAAAATAAGTGTCTCAAGTTTATTATAACTTTGTACTAAAGTTAGTATAAAATCGAGACACTTATTTTAAGATAAATGGAGTACAAAGTATTAAGAGTATCATCCGGCCTCTGCACATATCCAAACACCAATAGTCTAACAAAAAGGAAGATAAAAAACCGGCAATTCAACAACCGTCGAGTCTTTAACTTACAATATATTTTGGATATTGATAAGTCCTGAACGTTTGGAATTTTGAGCATGGCAAAACGGCCGTTTTTTATGGCAATTTGTACTTATTGACCAAGCCAAGTTTAGTTGGCAAGTATGACAAATTTGTTCTTCCTCGTGTCAACTAAGGTTGCCATCTAAAATGTTCAAATTGCTATGGCCAAATCCTGAACGTTCGGGATTTAACAGGAAGAAATTTCCTTCCCAACATTCACCTCTCGCTGCCGGCGACATTTCCAGCCTTGTCACCGACTCTGGCGAGCTCCACCTGCCCTCATTGCCCACGTCCTTGCCGATTTCTGTCCGCACCACAGCCTATTTTCGCCTCTAGTCACCACCACCTCTCTTCCGCTGCTGCGCCAACGCTTATATATATCCGCAAAATTGTCACACCCTAAATGGATTTATTGGTGGAAATCGAGTGAATTATGGCGGATCGCGTGGAGGAGAAAGGGGAAAGTAGCCCACTCTAGGGTTTGTATTACTGTAAGATGTATGATTGTATCATAGAGAGGATTCTTAGAATAATAGCATGCTGATTACAGACGGGGGCCGCTAGCTTTATAGCTGAGCTGGCAATGGATGACATCTACAGTAATGGAAAGAAACGCTACAGTTACAATGATAACGGCACAGTGATATGGCGAGCCTCGCGAGCCATTGGATGACTTGGATCGTGGCCTTCGTTAACTGAAGATGGTTGACACTTATAACTGAAGGTGCTGGTCTGACAATACCCCCTGCCGAAAACGAACTTATCCTCAAGGAGATGAGCGGTTGAACCAACGGTCGATGGTCGCCTTGAAGAATGCAGGGAAGGTTTTCTTCATGAATGTCACGTCTTCCCAAGAAGCTTCGTCAGGTGGAAAGTTTTCCCACTAAACAAGCCATTGAACCACCGGCAAGTTGTTGCGCGTTACCTGACGTGTTTCCAAGACCATCATTGGTTCGGTCTGTATCATGTCATCTGCGCGCACCAGCGGCAAATCAGCACAAGGTACTGCCTTCGGCCCCACATGTTTTTTCAGCTGGCTAACATGGAAGACAGGATGGATGTTGGTGATGTTAGGCAGAAGCAATTTGTAGGCCACATGCCCGACCTTAGCTATGACGCGAAAAGGCCCGTAGGACTTGCTTTGTAGTTTGATGCGCGGGCGCAAACCGAACGCATTTAGCCGATATGGCTGCATTTTAAGGTGGACCATGTCACCCACTTCCAAAACTCTTTCAATACGTTTGCGATCAGTATACTTCTGTTGGAAATATGCCCTAGAGGCAATAATAAAATGGTTATTATTATATTTCCTTATTCATGATAATTGTCTATTGTTCATGCTATAATTGTATTGACCGGAAACCGTAATACATGTGTGAATACATAGACCACAACATGTCCCTAGTGAGCCTCTAGTTGACTAGCTCGTTGACCAACAGATGGTCATGGTTTCCTGACTATGGACATTGGATGTCATTGATAACGGGATCACATCATTAGGAGAATGATGTGATGGACAAGACCCAATCCTAAGCATAGCACAAGATCGTGTTGTTCGTTAGCTAAAGCTTTTCTAATGTCAAGTATCATTTCCTTAGACCATGAGATTGTGTAACTCTCGGATACCGTAGGAATGCTTTGGGTGTACCAAATGTCACAACGTAACTAGGTGGCTATAAAGATGCACTACAGGTATCGCCGAAAGTGTCTGTTGGGTTGGCACGAACCGAGACTGGGATTTGTCACTCCGTATGACAGAGAGGTTTCTCTGGGCCCACTCGGTAATGCATCATCATACTGAGCACAATGTGACTAAGTAGTTGGTCACGGGATCATTCATTACGGAACGAGTAAAGTGACTTGCCGGTAACGAGATTGAACGAGGTATTGGGATACTGACGATCGAATCTCGGGCAAGTAACGTACCGATTGACAAAGGGAATTGTATACGGGATTGCTTGAATCCTCGACATCGTGGTTCATCCGATGAGATCATCGTGGAACATGTAGGAGCCAACATGGGTATCCAGATCCCGCTGTTGGTTATTAGCCGGAGAGATGTCTCGGTCATGTCTACACGATTCCCGAACCCATAGGGTCTACACACTTAAGGTTCGATGACGCTAGGGTTATAGGGATGGTTTGTATTTATTTACGAATGTTTTTCGGAGTCCCGGATGAGATCCCGAATGTCACGAGGAGTTCCGGCATGGTCCAGAGGTGAAGATTTATATATGGGAAGTCATCATATGGTCATCGGAAGTATTCAGGGGTTTGCCGGTACTGTACCAGAACCACCGAAGGGGTTCCCGGGGTCCACCGGGAGGGTCCACCTGCCCCGGAGGGCTCTATGGGCTGTATGTGGAAGGTAACCAGCCCTAAGTGGTCTGGGCGCCATCCCCCCTGAGGGAGTCCCGATTTAGGGGGTGTCCGGATAGACGAACTATCATCGTTGGCCGGACTCCTGGACTATGAAGATACAAGATTGAAGACTTCGTCCCGTGTCCGGATGGGACTTTTCTTGGCGTGGAAGGCAAGCTTGGAAATACGGATATGTAGATTTCCTACCACTGTAACCGACTCTGTGTAACCCTAACCCTATCCGGTGTCTATATAAACCAGAGGGTTTTAGTCCATAGGACGAACAACAATCAGACCATAGGCTAGCTTCTAGGGTTTAGCCTCCTTGATCTCGTGGTAGATCTACTCTTGTACTACCCATATCATCAATATTAATCAAGCAGGAGTAGGGTTTTACCTCCATCGAGAGGGCCCGAACCTGGGTAAAAACATCGTGTCCCTTGTCTCCTGTTACCATCCGCCTAGACGCACAGTTCAGGACCCCCTACCCGAGATCCGCCGGTTTTGACACCGATATTGGTGCTTTCATTGAGAGTTCCTCTGTGCCGTCGCCATCAGAAAGGATGCCTCGTCCCATCTTTAAAGACGGCACCATTGCTAAAGGAGCTTTGGCCATCAGCCAAACTCTCCGGCTAGGCGGTTTTCTTATGACCGCATGTTCGGCCGCCGTGCCGACGATGACTTCTCGGGTCATCAAAAGCAATATTCACGTCAACTCGTAACTCGCCGAGCAGTTAGATCCAATGGAGATCTCTTCCTTAAACGATCTCTTGGATCGCATCGCTGCACTAGGAGTCGCTACAGACTATGACCAGATTGGGCCTAAAACCGATCTGAGAGAGATTAACTCTCCCTAGGCTACCCACCACGTTGTTGTGGTAGAGGAACAATACGGCGACCCTTCTTCTATCTTCAGGACTAGCTATGTCCGGATTCCTGACCCCTCCATTCCGGATTCCCGTGGAGGGGAGAACACCACTCAAGCCCTGAACTTAAAGTCAGGCAGCGGGCTAGATTCATTGGACGACGTCCAAGAACCCAAGCTTCCAAGTTCGGAAAATTCTTGCCCCTGAGTCTTAGATCGGATGGAGTTCGGAATTTAAATCCACCCGCCCACCCAAACATAAGCGATCTATCCCAGATCCGGCAAGAGCCCGCTGAAACAGTACATCATTACTGGGCCAGGTTCCTCCTGGTCATGAACAGGATAAAGGACTGCCGTGAAGAGGACGCAATTTCATTCTTCTGCATTAATTGCACGGACCAAGGAATCCTCAACACCGTAAGTCGCCATGAAATTACACGCTTTGCTGACTTGGCATCCATAGTACGAAAGTACTGTGCGATGGAGAGCGCCTAGAAAACCGAAATCAATTTTTGGGATAATCCGGCCTTGAACACAACCTTAGTCCAAAGTAGAAGGGTGCATCATCACCAGACACCTGGGTTAAATACCAAAAAGCAAAAACCCTTTAAAGGGCATGGAACCGTACTGGAGGGATGGCTCAATGGACCCTGCAAAAGTCATAGTACAGAGGGCGCCACTCCAACTCATAGCCTTAGAGCATGTTGGATACTACAGCAGGTGGCCAAAAGTGGTGAAGAGCTTCTAGCTCCAGAGCACCAGCCCAGCAACACCAGTACGGTATTAACAGTCTTCGAAACTTTCGCATCAAACAATATGCGGAAATGAACACTCCGCAGCCTTGCCGAAGTCCACCAGGTAGCAACAATAAATCCATGGAGTGACACGGCTATTACCTTTAATGCCAGTGACGAACCTAAATTCCGAACAGCCCGAGCACCAGCCGCATTGGTCCTCAGTCCAATAGTGGACGGCTTTCGTCTTACCAAGGTACTCATGGATGGCGGCAACGGATTAAACTTTATTTACGAGGAAACCCTTCGAAAAATGGAAATAGACTTGAGCCGCATTGAGCGAAGCAGCACAACCTTTAGAGGAATAATCCCTAGTCGGGAAGCATGCTGTACAGGAAAAATTACACTGGATGTGGTATTCGGCACGCCGGATAATTACAGGTCCGAGGAGGTCACATTCCAACTGGCCCCATTCAGCAGCGGATACCACGCTATATTAGGGCGAGAGGCATTCACAATTTTCCAAGCTATACCCCATTACGGGTACATGATGCTCAAAATGCCCGGACCCAACGAAATCATCACTCTTGCTAGTGACCCGGACATAGCACTCCGCGCCGAAAATAAAACAGCCGCCCTTGCCCTTAAGGCACTATCCGAAGCCCTAGCGGCCGAGGAACTCACTGCACTGCGCTCCATGGTGAACAGGGACGATGTGATACTCGATAAGAGATCCAAGTCTACCTCTTTTAAATCGGCGGACGAAATAGTCAAATTCCAAGTCCATCCAATGGACCCTACAAAAACGGCCTCCATTGGGGCACAATTAAACCCTGATGTAGACGCCGCACTACGAGAATTCCTACGCGAAAATTGGGACATCTTTGCCTGGCACCCTTCAGACATGTCAGGAATCCCACGCCGGCTGGCCGAGCACAGCCTAAATATCCTAAAAGGATTCAAGCCAGTCAAACAAGCTCTTCGGCGTCTCTCCGAACCTAAGAGACAGGCCATGGGAGAGGAGCTAGCTAAACTATTGGAGGCCGGATTCATTAGAAATATAAAACATCCGGACTGGCTAGCAAACTTGGTAATGGTACCAAAGAAGGACAAATTCTGGCGCCTGTGTGTCGATTTCAAGGACCTTAACAAGGCTTGCCCAAAGGATCCCTTCCCCCTTCCTCGCGTCGATCAAATTATCGACGCTACTGCAGGACACGATTCATTGTGCTTCCTCGACGCATACTCCGGCTACCACCAAATTAAGATGGCAGAGCCAGACCAAGCCGCAACGACATTCATCACTCCATACGGCCCATTCTGCTTCAACACAATGCCCTTCGGGCTCAAAAACACCGACGCAACATATCAGCGCATGATTCAGACATGTCTGGCAAACCAGATCGGCAAAACAGTAGAGGCATATGTAGACGATGTGGTCGTCAAATCCAACCATGTCGAAACTCTAGTAGACGACTTGAGGCTCACATTCGACAATCTCCGAGCATATGACATTAAGCTCAACCCGGAAAAATGCGTTTTCGGCGTACCAGCAGGAAAGTTCTTGGGCTTCATTTATCCGGTAGAGGAATTGAAGCAAACCCAGCCAAGATCCGAGCTCTGTCACAATTGGATATCCCAAAAGACCTCAAACAAATACAAAAATTGACTGGATGTATGGCGGCTTTAAGGCGCTTTATCTCCCGCTTAGGAGAAAAGGCATTACCCCTTTATCGCCTCCTACGGCACACCGAACACTTCAAGTGGACGGATGCCGCCACGGCCGGACTCGAAGAAATAAAAGCCATATTGGCAACAAATCTGGTCCTGGCCGCGCCCAACATGGGCGAACCAATGCTATTATACATCACGGCAACCCATCAAGTTGTAAGCGCGATGCTTGTTGTCGAACGAGAAACGGACGGACACAAGTTCTCTCTCCAAAAACCAGTTTACTACGTATCCACTGTCCTAACTCCATGCAAGTCACGGTACCCGCATTATCAAAAGATAGCATACGCGGTGTTCATGGCATCCCAGAAGCTGCAACACTACTTTCAAGAGTGTTCGATAACAGTAGCCTCCGAAGTACCTCTTAATGACATTATAAACAACCACGACGCAACGGGCCGGATTGCTAAATGGGCCATTGAGCTCCTCCCATTCGACATAACCTACAAGCCACGACGAGCTATTAAGTCGCAAGCTTTGGCCGACTTCATCGCCGAATGGACTGAAGCCGAACTCCCTAAAGAGTACGGCGCATATTCCAACTGGATCATGCACTTCGACGGCTCCAAAATGTTGGCCGACCTGGGGGCTGGCGTCATTCTGACGTCCCCGACCGGAGATACAATCCAATACGTACTTCAAATAATGTACACGGACTCCAACAACGCAGCCGAATATGAGACCCTTCTACATGGTCTCCGGATGGCAGTCTCCATGGGCATTCAACGCCTCGAGGTCCGCAGGGATTCAAACCTCGCGATATCCCAAATAAATGTAGACTTTGATGCCAAGGATCCGAAAATGGCATCTTATCGCAATGCCGTCCTAAAAATGTCAGCTCGGTTTCAGTGGCTCGAATTTCACCATATAGCCCGGGAGAACAACCAGGCAGCGGACGTGTCGGCACGCATTGGCGCAAAGCGCGATGCCGTCCCTCCCAACATGTTCCTAGAGAGGCTTTTCAAGCCATCCGTACTATGGGAGGGAGTGTCCGGAAATAACATCCCGGACCCAACCACACTACCCCACACCGAACATTCTGACATAGTTGGTGGTTCTGCCAACGAAATAACACCGTCAGCCCGCACAATAATGGCAGTCATTGCCCCGTGGATAGAACCATTCCTAGCCTACCTAACTAGGCAGAAACTTCCCGAGGACCAAAACGAGGTCCGCTGCATAATGCGGCGATCTAAAGCCTATAAGGTCCATGAGGGGGAGCTTTGTAAGAAAAGCACAACCAGAGTCCTTCAAAGGTGTATCTCCAAAGAGGAAGGGCGGAATCTCCTGGCTGAAATTCATGCCGGACTCGGTGGGCACCATGCCGCAGTCCGGGCCCTTGTAGGCAAGGCCTTCCGTTCAGGATTTTATTGGCCGACGGCCCGGGCAGACGCTCAGGACTCAGTCCAACAATGTGTCGGTTCACTACTACAAATACTGGCATTAACGACGGTGCCCAAAAACTCTTGGTTGTTGAACACTCGAGTGGAGTCCCCGCGTGGTGGAAACCAACCTACGTAATACCTTCAACAACCACGGGTCTGCACGTTGCTAGGTGAGCGGTCGTTACTGCTATGGGGTTTGCATGTACGTAGTACAACTCTAACAAACTCCCTCTCCTTGTGTTCAAAAAGAAAAAAAAAACTCTTCTCTCCTTTATCTCTCCCCCGCAAACATCCCAACTAATGTTGGCGGGTTCTTCAAATATTGGCGCTAAATCTCTCCAGCCCCAACTAATCTAATCTGCTCCTAATCCTATTAATTAGTTAGTCCTCCCGGTCCTCATATTTGCACAGCATCCCGATGGAAGGCTCGTTCATGCCCAGCCATCTCCGTCTGGCGTCTCTGCTCAACCACACAATTCTCCCGGCCACCGCGCGCGACTCCTCCCCAAAATGCTCGGTACAGATGCAGTTGATGAAGGCTGCATTTGTTGCATCAAAAGCAAGTCGGTTGCTTGCAGTGCTGAGAAACTTATAAAACTAGGAGTTGTTCCGTTCATTGCTTGGCATATTTGATGTAAGAAAAAAGAAAAGAGGGAAAGGAATCCATTGTGTCAAAATTGTGTGCTTCTCTATCTGAAACTGAACCCGTCAGTTTTCCCCTGTTTCGTGTGTAGCACAAAACTAGGCAATAAATATTTGTGGTTCTCGAGTAAAGAGAGCGGGACGGCTGAATTTTTTTTGGCGCAAACTGCAGGCAATTTCCAGTAGATAACCCTCCGTAACAGGGGCTAACTATTTAATCTGTTAGGATCTCATCTCCCTGCGCCTCTTTCTCCTCGCCTCCCCTGCCCTGTTCAATACGACACCTCCATAGTCCATAGATCGCATCTTCCTTCTGTTCTCCGCCTCTCCGCACTGCAGCTCGCACCTCGCCAGTGGCCTCGACCCCGGCGCGTACGCAATGCTACCTGCACGTCGCCGGTAGCCTCGACCCGGTGCGCCCGCGCTGCCGCCAGCACATCACCGGTGGCCTGGACCCCGGCGCGCCCGGGCTGCCGCCTCCACGTCGCCGTTCGCCTCGACCCCGGCGCTAACCACCCTGCCGCCTGCACATCGCTGGTTAGCCTCGACCCCGGTGCACCCGCGCTGCTGCCTGCACAACGCGGGTATCTCAAATAGCAGATTTCAGCAGGAAAAGGGTTTCTCACCGGTCGCCAACGCAACTCTGATGCTGCTTGGTTCGTATTCCTCCTTGCTCTGTTTTCTTCTGTTGCGGGACCTTGATGCACTGTTGCTGATCCTGATTACAAAGTATGTAGGCAGAATTCGTTTGCTTATTACGATTTAGAATTTTGATATGCCATGTTCAGTACAATCTAGATCATACAGAATATGATTTATTTGAGAGTCTAATATGCCTTACATCGAATACCATAAATGCAGCATAACTATGTACTAAAACGGTAATATATATTAGGAGATGGCTCCAAGTAAGTTATGGACGAGACTAGTGGATGAGCGATTAAATGATGAATACTTAGAAGGGGTAGAAAATTTCCTTGACTACGCGTTCAGTCATGCAGGCAGGGAGAATGAAATTCGATGTCCATGCATCAAATGCTGCAACACATACTCTCATCCTCGTGATTGGTTTCTGCTCACCTCAAAGTGTATGGAATTCTGAGAAATTATACCTTTTGGTACCATTGGTGAAGTTGCGAGGACCCCCCAAACAGTTTCTGAAGGTGAAGGCGATGAAGAAATGCAAGCAGAGAGTGATGATGAAGCCGCTGAAGCTGAACCTGACAATGTCTATGAAGAAGACTTGCTTCAAAATTCGACAACAACATCACGTAGAAAGAGAACAACATGATGTCACTAGTTTATGCAACTTTTAATCTGTAGTAATCGATTTGCTTCATATTTTTGATTTTACCTTATTAATAAACAGTGACACAAGTAGTTCTGTACTTTATTTGATTTAGCGTTCAATAATTCATTTCAGTACATCAACATTCTCTTATTTTATTTAATTGTACTTTGTATAGCCTTTCTGCACACTTCAAACTAACGCTATATGCATAGGGTATCACAATGAGTCAGCAACGGTATGGAAACTTGACAACATTAGCTCGGGAAAGATGCCACTCACAGTTGAATAAGTCTGGACTGGTACACCAAGGTATTGCTAGGCGGACCATGCAAGAGAAATCAAGTCAAATAGCAGATTTCAGCAGGAAAAGGGTTTCTCACAGGCCTAATTTGCAAGATGAGGAACTATGGAAAAAGTACGAGTTAGCTACAAAAGGTACTACACAAACATAAAAATATTATTTAAGCTATCTACTAAAGGATGATATAATGTGGTTGCTTGTTTTCATAGATGGAAATGATGCGGCAACTAGTACACCAATCTTGTTTACTGCAAATTGGGATGCGAATGATTCCGGAAGTGAGTTCCTAAGTATCATATACTGTCCCAAGAATTGTTTCTACCCTTATTGTCTTTAAGTAACTCATAATATATTGCAGCTATGAATGATGAAGTTGATGCCAACAACGATGGTGACATGGGAATGGTCCAATATTACTGACGCAGCTCAGAAACATATATTTGATGCAATTAAGGTATGTTTGGTTCAAAGTTCTAGCATTATAACCTGAATTTCTGTACTGATGTATTTATGATACTCTGATTTATGAACAACTATTTAGGACAAATTCGAAAATATTGACGAGAACATTGCAATAGATGTGTACAAAGATGAGATATTAGACCATGTCAAGAAACTTTGAATCAACTGGCGTGGAGACTTGCACCGGCACTTTGTGAAACCCAACAAGACTATGCAGGAGGCTATGAAAAAGGTACCTAAAGATATTCCAAAGGATGACTGGCAATGGCTTGTCAAGGAGCATTTCTTCAGCAAGGATTTTTTGGTAAAGTTCTCATGTTGCCTGTTAATTTTGAACCATTTGTGTAGTTGACAATATGGTGCAAGAAGTATCAGAAATTAAGCGTCTTCTGTCTGGTAGATCTCTAACTGATAGTTCTCATGAGGTAACTTGTTCTCACACATTGGTTTTATTTGTCATTGTACATTGAGACCATTTATTTACATGGACTGACTTTCATAACTAATCAATATTTTGTAGGACTGATGATCCACCAGAATATATATAAGCATAAGGAGGCATTTTAATTGCTAGTGAAGAATGATATCCATTCAAACTAGGATGGTGTCCCTCTATTGAAGACTAATAAATAATTTATTTTTTAGTTGTCTCGTTTTCCACATAGATATGATCAAGTACATTCGTGATATAAGGAGTGCTTTTCACTAAAATTTCTTACAAGATATTTTAATTTCAGAATTGTATGTCAGAATATTGGTATTTCTATTAATAAAAGAGGCTATGATCCTTTCGATTCAGATTCTTTTGTTTCTATATTAATGTAAATGTTAATATTGAAATATTGGATGCGGCACAAAGTGATTGTTGAAGGAATGTTATAATATAAGTGGTTCTGAAGGATATAAAAGTGCGAAGAGAGTGGTTGGTATGATACTTTGATCAGCATGATAACATTATTAGCGACGACAAAAGTGGTCATTATTGCCTTGGGATGGACACACCATCCATCATTATTAGCGATGACAGAAGTGGTCGTTATTGCCTTGGGATCGACGACGACACACCATCCCGTCGTTATAAAAATAACGACCGTGAAAGGTATGTGGTCGTTATACTTTTAACGACGGAGCCTACTACGACCAGCAGATTGTGGTCGTTATTGGCCTTTAACGACCACAATCCAACCTTTAACGACCACATATACCATCGTTAAAAACAGTTTTCCTAGTAGTGGTTGCCAGCTCTTTACTAATCAAAGCCACATGCCACCCACCGCCCTCAAAACTATACCCATTGCCTGGCCGTTCGTGGTCTGGGAGCTTGATATGGTTGCACCCCTTAAAGGAGGAACCAACAAGCAAAAATACCTATTGGTCATGGTGGATAAATTCACCAAATGGATAGAGGCAAAGCCTGTTAAGACGGCCGAATCCGGACCAGTGGTAGACTTCATATCAGGGGTAGTACACCGTTACGGCGTCCCCCATAGCATCATCACCGATAAAGGCACGAACTTCACGGCCGACGAGGTCAAACTCTGGTGCAAAAACATGGGCATCAAGCTCGACTACGCTTCAGTCTATCATCCCTAAACTAACGGTCAAGTCGAGCGAGCAAATGGTCTTATCATGAGCGACATTAAACCCAGACTAGTGCGGTCCCTCAAGGAATCTAATACGCACTGGGTAGAGGAGCTCGACTCCGTACTCTCGGGGCTGCGGACCACGCCGAATCGCACTACATGATTCACACCATTTTTATGGTGTACGGCACAGAGGCAGTTTTGCCCTGTGACATAATTCATGACTCACTTCGCGTGCGCATGTACAAAGAAAGAGAATCCGAGCTCGATCGGCAGGACAGTTTGGACACCTTGGAGGAGGAGCACGACGTGGCAAAAGCTCGTTCCGCATTCTATCAACAGTAGGCTCGAAGATACCAAAGCAGAGAAGTACAGGCCAAAACTTACAATGTTGGCGAACTAGTTCTATGCCTGCCGGACAAGAAAAAGGACAAACTCAAGCCCAAATGGGAGGGTCCCTTCATCATCGACCAAGTCCTGACTGGCGGAGCGTACCGTCTGCGAGACGCATCGGATAACTGACTCGAGCCAAATCCATGGAATGCAGCCCGTCTCCGAAGATTCTACGCCTAGGGCCGGATTCTGAGTTCGTCTCCTTCCTCCGTCTATATTTTATACTTTAAGCTGTCTTTTATTTCTGTCCTTCTTTCTCCTTTTTCTTTTTCCGAAGCCGTTAAAGGCTCGTTTGCGCATTGTTCGCACACACTTGACTCACTATCCGTGCTCATTATACCTGGGGGCTTCTTTAACAGAAGCTTATTTATACGGGCTTTATGCCCAATACATGTGTCACACTTCCGCATGTACCTTTTGCTCACCATTATATGCATCGATATGACTTAAGTTTTGGCCAAGCTGGATTGCCTGGCTCCTGTGCTTACCCCTACGTTCCCGATTGTTCGGCTAGGTGGTAAAGGGAGAACCTCTGCGATTGTTCCCGCCGGGTCAGCCGAACGCGTACCTCAGACTGGGTGAAGCCGAAAGCTAGCATTCTTAAGGGAATATTCGGTCGGTGAACTAAAAGATGATTTCTTACTTATCCATTTATCTGCCCCCAGATGTTTTTCTGCTTTTTTCGCAGTCCGGACATGCACTTTAGGGCATGTCTCCGAGGGAAAGGAACCCTTAACGGAACTATTCTCGCTGGAAGATGTTTCTTACTAACCATGTAATATAACATACCTAGTTGGGCACTTGTCTGATACAACACTTATGACCCCTACGCCTGGTCTCCACATATGCCCCGGTTCTTACATAACTGCGAGGGTATTCAGACACACTCCGGACTGTCGGGTACCAAGGTTGAAGCGAAAAGGTCCGCTACGACAAACGATCTACAATCCGGCTAGAAGGCATTTTACATGTCATTTTAAATTACATAGTCAAACTGACTGATTGTATTCCTCTTCAATACCATCTAATAGGCTGTCTAGTTTACAGTCCTGCTGGGAATACTTTGCGGCCAACTCTACTTGGCCGTACACTAAGCTCACAGGGATCTCCTTCCCATCGGGCCCCACCGGTCCGACCTCGGCCATGTGGTTTGGGTCAGCCTTCATGTACCGCGTCTTCACCATGGCCCAGGCCTCAATGGCGCCTTGACGGCAGGCTGATATCTTCCATAGCCGGAAGCGCCGCCGTGCTCCCTGAAGCTTCTCCGCAAGCTCTCTAAGGCCTTCGGGTAGGGAGATGGATTGCCACAAGGCCTGGGCGACGCCTTTCATCACCTGCCGAACTCGTTCGTGCAGTTGCTGCAGCTCGGGAAGTAGGTCACCCGTTGAACCGGGCATTTCCTCTGCAGGACGACCTGTGTGCATACCTACAGACATAATTCTGTTAGTCGACTTCCTCGCCGAACTCTTTTTTTCAACAGTTCTCTCAAGCACTTACTATAAATGCCGCGACGAAGCCGCCGATTCTCCTTAACGGAGTCAGACAGCTGGGCTCGAACATCTTTTAGTTCCTCACTCAGCTGGGTGTTGGCATCTTGGAGATTATTTTTCTCTTGTCTCACCCTTGTAAGCACATTCTGGCCGGCCTTTAACCGGCGCAGGAGCTGTTGCTTGTCTGAATCTAGTCCGGCGCCATCTGCAATATTATTGTCAGACTTATACACACGCCGCACTTCACAAACTACTTATTTTTCGAAGTATATATTACCGGAGGGGGTCTCTGTGGCTCCCCTTGTGGCGGCTAGTGCGGCCTCAAGCTGGGCCTTGCACTCTTCAAGCTCCTGGGACAGTCGGGTATTCTTTTCCATCAGATCCTGCATAACAAATGATCCTTAAATCAGTTCTTCTAACTATTTTAAGTCTCGGGGGCTACTGGCATATATAACTGTCAAATTTTCTCACCCGTATGTCCTTTACATACTGCTCCGTGGCTCTGGTTAGACCATTTTGAGCGGCACGGAGGTGCGCATCTCCCGAATTGAAGGCATTCAATGCCTCTTGGGAGAAACATGCGTCACGAAGAACTGTCCGGCGGCGCCTGTGATTCATGGCATTCTCCACCTCGGAATTGGTGGCGGACAATCTGTCGGCATCCTCTGTCGGAGAAGCATCCGATGCACGCCTCGTGTTTACCTCCGCTTCCGGACCCGGCGTTGGAGCCTGGCTGGCGGAGGCTCGATTGGCCATCTCTTCGGACACAGTCCGGCGAGCGCTCTTTTTTCTGAAAGGAGCACCAGCGTTAATATACCTTCCCGAATCAGTCCTGGGAATATGGTACACGCCTTACCGTTGAGGCGGCGTTTCAATCCGAACCGCACTTCTTTTTAGCCTGCATGGCCGTGCTGCCCCTTGTTGGCTAGCCGCCGCGGGCTCGGCCTCCTGCCTCGAAGGCACCCCCTGCGAAACACCGTTGGCATACGGTGATAAAAAATAAGCATGGATGGGTCATTATCAGAGTATTGGGGCTTCGGTCTCAGTTACCTGGGGGCTGGAAGTATTCCGGGGTAATCGGCCGTAATGGCAACCAAGGCATTATCGATGCTCAGTTGGTGAAATACCCCATCAATCAACTCCACCAATATGTCCGGATCCTCTTGGGAGGACGGATCAAGGAGCCATTCCGGATCCTCGGGTTGTGGAGGCGGGTTGTTTCTGTCTTTTATGGCCTGGCGCAGTTCCTGCGTCAAAATCACAAAATGAGACACCTCACCATGGGAATACGGATCGGATGCGCAAAAGGAAATGTCCGCTTACCCACCTTCGAGGATTTTTCATAGAAATTCCGTTCAATGGACTGACGCGGAGAAAATCCTCCTCTTTTCCCTTGTACAGCGCGGACAAGATCTTCACCAGATCAGTGATCGATCCCGGCCCCTTACGACCATAACGGGTGGCATCGTCCTCCCCGTTGAAATCCCACATGGGGTGGCCCCTATACTGGAGTGGCTGCGTCCCCCGCATAATGCATGTGGCCATGACACCGATCATGGTCAGTCCGGAATGAGCTAACAATCTTATTCGACTCATCAAGTAAAGGACGTCCCTGTCGTCTTCCCTGTGGGGGCTCCACGGGCGCCAACTCAGGCGTTTCTTCAAAGGAGCATTGCTGAACACCGGGAGACCGATCCGAACAGGATCCAGCAGCGGGACGTCTTCTATATAAAACCATTCCAAAGGCCAGTCTTTGGACGCCTTCTTTGGGGTTTCGGATAGATATCCGGTCCCGGCGATGCGCCATAGCTCGGCTAGGCCCACTTGATATATTGACCCCTCATGAGAACGGGGTACAAGGCAGAATAATCTCTTCCACAGCGCGAAATGAGCCTCGATGCCCAAGAACAGTTCGCAAAGGGCTACGAAGCCCGTGATGTGCAAAATGGAACCAGGCGTAAGGTGGTGCAACTGGAGGCCGTAGAACTCCAAGAGCCCCCGGAGAAATGGATGAATTGGAAATCCGAGTCCTCTTACTAGATAAGAGACAAAGCATACCCGCTCTCCTTTGGAGGGATCGGGGACACTCTCCGCTTGCTTTCCGCCCTTATAGGTGGCGAGTCCAGCTCGAACCGGAACCATGAAGGCCGCGGGAAGAAGTCCCTTGGTTTGGAGTGTCACTAGCTCGCTATGCGGAACTGAGCATCTCTCCCAATTTCCAGGCTGAGGGCTGGGAGCGCGAGAGGAGGAGCCGCGTCGACTGTCCATGATGGAATGGATTTTTGTCGGAGGCGCTCCGATGAGAGCTCGCGGAGGGAGGATGGTGTGACTTGGATCTAGATCCTCATCCCTTTTATAGACGGCTCATTTGCGCAGCTAGGGGGATAACTGTAAAAATACCCTGGCTTTTCGCATTCATTCAACACGTGGAAGATGGCCATTATTGGGTGTGGAAGCCAAGGAGCGCAACATTTATCAGAAGTCGGACACTATTCGACAAGTATATGGAATTTGGAGAAGAACGCGCCTCGCAATGCCGAAGACAATCTACGCGCCGGACTCATCGTCATTGAAGCCTAGTTCGGGGGCTACTGAGGGAGTCCCGGATTAGGGGGTGTCTGGATAGCCGAACTATCACCGTTGGCCGAACTCCTGGACTATGAAGATACAAGATTGAAGACTTCGTCCCGTGTCCGGATGGGACTTTCCTTGGCGTGGAAGGCAACCTTGGCAATACGGATATGTAGATTTCCTACCATTGTAACCGACTCTGTGTAACCCTAACCCTATCCGGTGTCTATATAAACTGGAGGGTTTTAGTCCGTAGGACGAACAACAATCATACCATAGGCTAGCTTCTAGGGTTTAGCCTCCTTGATCTCGTGGTAGATCTACTCTTGTACTACCCATATCATCAATATTAATCAAGCAGGAGTAGGGTTTTACCTCCATCGAGAGGGCCCGAACCTGGGTAAAAACATCGTGTCCCTTGTCTCCTGTTACCATCCGCCTAGACGCACAGTTTGGGACCCCCTACCCGAGATCCGCCGGTTTTGACACTAACACCCCCTAGGGCCCATGCGCCTAGGGTTGGGGGAAACCCTAAGGGGGGCGCTCCCCTTGGCTTGGGGGGCAAGACCCCTCCCCTTGGACGCCGCCCCCCCCCCCTCTAGATCTCATCTAGAGGGGCCGGACCCCTTCCCCCGTTCGCCCTATAAATAGAAGGGAGGAGGGAGGGCAGCCGCACCACATCCAAGGCGCAGCCCTCCCCCTCTCCAACACCTTTCCTCCTCCGTTTGAGCTTGGCGAAGCCCTGCCGGAGAACCGCTGCTCCACTACCACCATGCCGTCGTGCTGCTACTGGAGTTGTCTTCCCCAACCTCTCCTCCCCCTTGCTGGATCAAGGCGCGGGAGACGTCACCGGGTTGCATGTGTGTTGAACGCGGATGCGCCATTGTTCGGCACTAAGATCGGAATCGACCGCGATCTGAATCGCTACGTGTACGACTCCTCTAACCGCGTTCTTGCAACGCTTCTGTTTCGCGATCTTCAAGGGTATGAAGATGTACTCCCCTCTCTCTCGTTGCTAGTCTCTCCACAGATTGATCTTGGTGATGCATAGAATTTTTTTAATTTCTGCAACGATCCCCAACAGTGGCATCATGAGCTAGGTCTATGCGTAGTTTCTATGCACGAGTAAACCGCAAGTTGTTGTGGGCGTCAATTTTGTCAATTTACTTGCGGTTACTAGTGTTATCTTGATTCGGCGGCATCGTGGGATGAAGCAACCCGGACCGACCTTACACGTACACTTACGTGAGACAGGTTCCACCGACTGACATGCACTAGTTGCATAAGGTGGCTAGCGGGTGTCTGTCTCTCCCATTTTAGTCGGATCGGATTCGATGAAAAGGGTCCTTATGAAGGCTAAATACCAATTGGCATATCACGTTGTGGTTTTGGCGTAGGTAAGAAACGTTCTTGCTAGAAACTTATAGCAGCCACGTAAAAATGTGCAACAACAATTAGAGGATGTCTAACTTGTTCTTGCAGCATATGCCGTGTGATGTGATATGGCCAAAAGGATGTGATGAATGATATATATTTGATGTATGAGATTGATCATGTTCTTGTAATAGGAATCACAACTTGCATGTCGATGAGTATGACAACCGGCAGGAGCCATAGGAGTTGTCTTAATTTATTGTATGACATGCGTGTCATTGAATAATGCCATGTAATTACTTTACTTTATTGCTAAACCGTTAGCCATAGTAGTTGAAGTAATAGTTGGTGAGACAACTTCATGAAGACACGATGATGGAGATCACGGTGTCATGCCGGTGACGATGATGATCATGGTGCCCCGAAGATGGAGATCAAAAGGAGCAAAATGATATTGGCCATATCATGTCACTATTTGATTGCATGTGATGTTTGTCATGTTTTTACATCTTATTTCCTTAGAACGACGGTAGCACAAATAAGATGATCCCTCATAAAATTTCAAGAAAGTGTTTCCCCTAACTGTGCACCATTGCGAAAGTTCGTTCTTTCGAAGCACCACGTGATGATCGGGTGTGATAGATTCTAACATTTTCATACAACGGGTGTAAGCCATATTTACACATGCAAAACACTTATGTTGACTTGACGAGCCTATCATGTACAGACATGGCCTCGGAACACAAGAGACCGAAAGATCGAACATGAGTCGTATAGCAGATACAATCAACATGAAGGTGTTCACCGATGATGACTAGTCCGTCTCATGTGATGATCGGACACGGCCTGGTTGACTCGGATCATGTATCACTTAGATGACTAGAGGGATGTCTATCTGAGTGGGAGTTCATTAAATAATTTGATTAGATGAACTTAATTATCATGAACTTAGTCTAAAATCTTTGCAATATGTCTTGTAGATCAAATGGCGCACGCTAATGTTGCCCTCAACTTCAACGCGTTCCTAGAGAAAACCAAACTGAAAGACGATGGTAGCAACTATACAGACTGGGTCGGGAACTTGAGGATCATCCTCATAGCTGCCAAGAAAGCATATGTCCTAGAAGGACCGCTAGGTGAAGCACCCGTTTTCCCAGCAACTCAAGACGTTATGAACACATGGCAGTCGCGTAGTGATGACTACTCCCTGGTTCAGTGCGGCATGCTTTATAGCTTAGAACCGGGGCTCCAAAAGCGTTTTGAGTAGCACGGAGCATATGAGATGTTCCAAGAGCTGAAAATGGTTTTCCAAGCACATGCCCGGGTCGAGAGATATGAAGTCCCCGACAAATTCTACAGTTGTAAGATGGAGGAGAATAGTTCTGTCAGCGAGCACATACTCAAAATGTCTGGGTTGCACAACCGATTGTCTCAGCTGGGAGTTAATCTCCCGGATGACGCGGTCGTTGACAGAATCCTTCAGTCGCTTCCACCTAGCTACAAGAGCTTTGTGATGAATTTCAATATGCAAGGGATGGAGAAAACCATTCCTGAGGTATATTCAATGCTGAAATCAGCGGAGGTGGAGAACAAAAAGGAACATCAAGTGTTGATGGTCAATAAAACCACTAGTTTCAAGAAAGGCAATGGTAAGAAGAACTTCAAGAAGGACGGCAAGGGAGTTGCCGCGCCCGGTAAGCCAGTTTCCGGGAAGAAGCCAAAGCATGGACCCAAACCTGAGACTGAGTGCTTTTATTGCAAGGGAAACGGTCACTTGAAGCGGAATTGCCCCAAGTACTTAGCGGACAAGAAGGCCGGCAACACCAAAGGTATATGTGATATACATGTTATTGATGTGTACCTTACCAGTACTCGTAGTAGCTCCTGGGTATTTGATATCGGTGCGGTTGCTCATATTTGTAACTCAAAACAGGACCTGCGGAATAAGCGGAGACTGGCGAAGGACGAGGTGACAATGCGCGTAGGGAATGGTTCCAAGGTCGATGTGATCGCCGTCGGCACGCTACCTCTACATTTACCTACGGGATTAGTTTTAAACCTCAATAATTGTTATTTAGTGCCAGCTTTGAGCATGAACATTGTATCTGGATCTCGTTTAATGCGAGATGGCTACTCATTTAAATCCGAGAATAATGGTTGTTCTATTTATATGAGAGATATGTTTTATGGTCATGCCCCGCTGGTCAATAGTTTATTCTTATTGAATCGCGAACGTGATGTTACACATATCATAGTGTGAACAACAAAAGATGTAAGGTTGATAATGATAGTCCCACATACTTGTGGCACTGCTGCCTTGGTCACATAGGTGTCAAACGCATGAAGAAGCTCCATGCAGATGAACTTTGGGAGTCTCTTGATTATGAATCATTTGACACATGCGAACCATGCCTCATGGGTAAGATGACCAAGACTCCGTTCTCCGGAACAATGGAGCGAGCAACCAACTTATTGGAAGTCATACATACTGATGTGTGCGGTCCAATGAGCGTTGAGGCTCGCGGTGGCTATCGTTATGTTCTCACCCTCACTGATGACTTACTTAGATATGGGTATGTCTACTTAATGAAACACAAGTCTGAGACCTTTGAAAAGTTCAAGGAATTTAAGAGTGAGGTAGAGAATCAACGTGACAGAAAAATAAAGTTCTTACGATCAGATCGTGGGGGAGAATATTTGAGTCACGAATTTGGTACGCACTTAAGGAAATGTGGAATTGTTTCACAACTCACGCCGCCTGAAACAGCTCAGCGTAATGGGGTGTTCGAATGTCGTAATCGCACTCTATTGGATATGGTGCGATCTATGATGTCTCTTACCGATTTGCCGCTATCATTTTGGGGATATTGTTTAGAGACAACCACATTGACTTTAAATAGGGCACCGTCTAAATCCGTTGAGACGACACTGTATGAACTATGGTTTGGGAAGAAACCTAAGCTGTCGTTTCTGAAAGTTTAGGCATGTGATGCTTATGTCAAGAAACTTCAACCTGAAAAGCTCGAACCCAAGTCGGAAAAATGCGTCTTCATAGGATACCCTAAGGAAACCATGGGGTATACCTTCTACCTCAGATCCGAAGGCAAGATCTTTGTTGCCAAGAACGGGTCCTATCTGGAGAAAGAATTTCTCTCGAATGAAGTAAGTGGGGGGAAAGTAGAACTTGATGAAGTACTGCCTCTTGAACCGGAAAGTAGCGCAGCTCAGGAAGATGTTTCTGTGGTTCCTGCACCGACTAGAGAGGAAGTTAATGATGATGATCAAGGTACTTCGGATCAAGTTGCTACTGAACTTCGTAGGTCCACAAGGACACATTCCACAGCAGAATGGTATGGCAACCTTGTCATGGAAATCATGTTGTTAGACAATGGTGAACCTTCGAACTATGAAGAAGCGATGGTGGGCCCAGATTCCAACAAATGGCTTGAATCCATGCAATCCGAGATAGGATCCATGTATGAAAACAAAGTATGGACTTTGACAGACTTGCCCGATGATCGGCGAGCGATAGAAAATAAATGGATCTTTAAGAAGAAGACGGACGCGGATGGTAATGTTACCATCTATTAATCTCGGCTTGTCGCTAAGGGTTATCGACAAGTTCAAGGGGTTGACTACGATGAGACCTTATCACCCGTAGCAAAGCTGAAGTCCGTTCGAATCATGTTAGCAATTGCAGCATTCTATGATTATGAAATATGGCAAATGGACGTCAAAACGGCATTCCTTAACGACTTCCTTAAGGAAGCATTGTATATGATGCAGCCGGAAGGTCTTGTCGATCCTAAGAATGCTAACAAGGTATGCAAGCTCCAGCGCTCCATCTATGGGCTGGTGCAAGCATCTCAGAGTTGGAACATTCGCTTTGGTGAAATGATCAAAGCGTTTGTGTTTATGCAGACTTATGGAGATGCCCGCGTTTACAAGAAAGTGAGTGGGAGCTTTGTAGCATTTCTCATATTATATGTGGATGACATACTATTGATGGGAAATGATATAGAACTTTTGGAAAGGATAAAGGCCTAGTTGAATAAGTGTTTTTCAATGAAGGACCTTGGAGAAGCTGCTTACATATTAGGCATCAATATCTATAGAGATAGATCGAGACGCCTCATAGGTCTTTCACAAAGCACATACCTTGATAAGATATTGAAGAAGTTCAATATGGATCAGTCCAAGAAGGGGTTCTTGCCTGTATTGCAAGGTGTGAGATTGAGCACGGCTCAACGCCCGACCAAGCAGAAGATAGAGAAAAGATGAGTGTCATCCCCTATGCCTCAGCCATAGGGTCTATTATGTATGCCATGCTGTGTACCAGAACTGATGTAAACATTGCCGTAAGTTTGGTTGGGAGGTAACAAAGTAATCCCGGCATGGAACACTGGACAGCGGTCAAGAATATCCTGAAGTACCTGAAAAGGACTAATGATATGTTTCTCATTTATGGAGGTGACGAAGAGCTCGTCGTAAAGGGTTACGTCGATGCTAGCTTCAACACAGATCTGGATGACTCCAAGTCACAAACCGGATATGTGTATATTTTGAATGGTGGGGCAGTAAGCTGGTGCAGTTGCAAGTAAAGCGTCGTGGCGGGATCTACATGTGAAGCGGAGTACATGGCAGCATCCGAGGCAGCGCATGAAGCAATCTGGATGAAGGAGTTCATTACCGACCTAGGAGTTATTGCCAATGCATCGGGCCCGATGACTCTCTTCTGTGACAACACTGGAGCTATTGCCCTTGCAAAGGAGCCCAGGTTTCACAAGAAGACTAGGCACATCAAGCATCGGTTCAACTCCATTCGTGAAAATGTTCAAGATGGAGACATCGATATTTGTAAAGTGCATACAGATCGGAATGTCGCAGATGCATTGACTAAACCTCTTCCACGAGCACAACATGATCAACACCAGAACTCTATGGGAGAATGATGTGATGGACACGACCCAATCCTAAGCATAGCACAAGATCGTGTAGTTCTTTGCTAAAGCTTTTCTAATGTCAAGTATCTTTCCTTAGACCATGAGATTGTGTAACTCCCGGATAACGTAGAATGCTTTGGGTGTACCAAGCGTCACAACGTAACTGGGTGGCTATAAAGGTGCACTACAGGTATCTCCGGAAGTGTCTGTTGGGTTGGCACGAATCGAGACAGGGATTTGTCACTCCGTATGACGGAGAGGTATCTATGGGCTCAATGTGACTAAGTAGTTGGTCACGGGATCATTCATTACGGAACGAGTAAAGTGACTTGCCGGTAACGAGATTGAACGAGGTATTGGGATACCGACGATCGAATCTCGGGCAAGTAACGTACCGATTGACAAAGGGAATTATATACGGGATTGCTTGAATCCTCGACATCATGGTTCATCAGATGAGATCATCGTGGAACATGTAGGAGCCAACATGGGTATCCAGATCCCGTTGTTGGTTATTGGCTGGAGAGATTTCTCGGTCATGTCTGCATTATTCCCGAACACGTAGGGTCTACACACTTAAAGATCTAATAGGGGACACATCAATAACTTTAAGATCTTCATCATTATTTTCATGGAAACTAGAAGAACACGCTTTTATACAACTATCTTTCTAAGCACGCAATATAGCGGTTCTTTCCTTGCACTCGTCAATGGAAATTCTCATTGCTTTGAGAGACTCATTGATATCATGCTTAGGAGGAGAAGATCTAAGTTTGAGAGAATCAACATCAAGTGAAAGGCTATCAACGTTCCTAGCCAGACCATCAACTTTGAGCAATTTTTCTTCAAGCAAAGCATTAAAATTCTTTTGAGAAATCATAAATTCTTTCACACTATTCTCAAAATCAGAGGGCATCTTATTAAAATTACCATAAGAATTATTGTAGGAATTTCCATAATTATTAGAGGAATTGCTAGGGAACGGTCTAGAATTAAAGTTTCCTATATAAGCATTGTTTCCACAACTATTCCTACCAACAAAATTCACATCCATAGATTCATTATTATTCTCAATCAAGGTAGATAAAGGCATATCATTGGGATCAATAGAAGAACTCTTAGTAGCAAACAATCTCATAAGCTCATCCATCTTTCCACTCAAAACTTTAATTTCTTCTATAGCATGCACTTTTTTACTAGTAGATCGTTCGGTATGCCATTGAGAGTATTTAGCCATAATATTATCAAGAAGTTTTGTAGCATCTCCTAAAGTGATTTCCATAAACGTGCCTCCGGCGGCCGAATGTAAAAGATTTCTAAAAGCAAAGTTCAAACCGGCATAAAAATTTTGTATGATCATCCATAAATTCAAATCATGAGTTGGGCAATTGCGAATCATCAATTTCATTCTTTCCCAAGATTGGGCAACATGCTCATGATCAAGTTGTTTAAAATTCATAATATCGTTCCTAAGAGTGATGATCTTAGCGGGAGGAAAATACTTAGAGATAAAAGCATCTTTGCACTTGTTCCAAGAATCAATACTATTTTTAGGCAAAGATGAAAACCAAACTTTAGCATGGTCTCTAAGTGAAAACAGAAATAGCTTCAATTTAACAATATCATTATCCGTATCTTTCTTCTTTTGCATATCACACAAATCAATAAAGTTGTTTAGATGAGTAGCGACATCTTCACTAGGAAGGCCGGCAAATTGATCTTTCATAACAAGATTCAGCAAAGCGGTATTAATTTCA
Organism: Triticum aestivum; assembly: GCF_018294505.1. NCBI lineage: Eukaryota > Viridiplantae > Streptophyta > Magnoliopsida > Poales > Poaceae > Triticum > Triticum aestivum. The sequence continues at coordinate 2,286,516 of NC_057795.1, forward strand.
CAAGACTCAACATCATTAAGAGGAGCAACCGGAGTACTAAGGAAATCATTATTATTGGTATTCGAGAAGTCACACAATTTTGTATTATCTTGCGCCATGGGAACAAGTAATCCAACACACAAGCAAATAGAAAACGGCAAACAGAAAAGAGAGGAGATTGGGAAAGAGAGGGCGAATAAAATAGCAAGGGTGAAGTGGGGGAGAGGAAAACGAGAGGCAAATGACAAATAATGTAAATGCGAGGGAGATGAGTTTGTGATGGGTACTTGGTATGTCTTGACTTGAGCGAAGACCTCCCCGGCAACGGTGCCAGAAATCCTTCTTGCTATGTCTTGAGCTTGCGTTGGTTTTCGTTGAAGAGGAAAGGGTGATGCAGCACAGTAGTGTAAGTATTTCCCTCAGTTTTTGAGAACCAAGGTATCAATCCAGTAGGAGGCTCCTCAACAAGTCCCATGAACCTACACAAACAAACAAAGAACTCGCAACCAACGCAATAAAGGGGTTGTCGATCCGATAGAGATAATATAATAAGATAAATATATTTTTGGTATTTTATAATATAGATGCAGAAAATAAAGATGCAAATAAAAATAGATTGGAGCAAATGTGACAAGAGATAGACCAGGGGGCCATAGGTTTCACTAGAGGCTTCTCTCAAGAGCATAAGTATTACGGTGGGCGAACAAATTACTGTCGAGCAATTGATAGAAAAGCGAATAATTATGAGACTATCTAGGCATGATCATGTATATAGGCATCACGTCCGCAACAAGTAGACCGACTCCTACATGCATCTACTAGTATTACTCCACACATCGACCGCTATCCAGCATGCATCTAGAGTATTAAGTTCATAAGAACAGAGTAACGCATTAAGCAAGATGACATGATGTAGAGGGATAAACTCAAGCAATATGATATAAACCCCATCTTTTTATCCTCGATGGCAACAATACAATACGTGTTTTGCAACCCTTTCTGTCACTAGGTAAGAACACTGCAAGATTGAACCCAAAGCTAAGCACTTCTCCCATGGCAAGAAAGATCAATCTAGTAGGCCAAACCAAACTGATAATTCTAAGAGACTTGGAAAGATAACTCAATCATATAAACGAATTCAGAGAAGATTCAATTATTATCCATAGATAAACTTGATCATAAACCCACAATTCATCGGATCTCGACAAACACACTGCAAAAAGAGATTACATCGAATAGATCTCCACAAGAGAGGGGGAGAACATTGTATTGAGATCCAAAAAGAGAGAAGAAGCCAACTAGCTAATAACTATGGACCCGAAGGTCTGTGGTAAACTACTCACAACTCATCGGAAGGGCTATGGTGTTGATGTAGAAGCCCCCCGTGGTGGAATCCCCCTCCGGCAAAATGTCGGCGACGGCTCCAAGATGGGATCTCGCGGATACAGAAGGTTACGGTGGTGGAAATTGTGTTTCGGTTGCTCCCCGGATGTTTTCGGGGTATGTAGGCTTATATAGGAGGAAGAAATACGTCGGTGGCCGCCCGAGGGGCCCAGGAGACAGGGGCGCGCCCTATAGGGGGGGCGCGCCCTACCCTCTCGTGGCCGCCTCGGCTACTTCTTGACTTGCACTCCAAGTCCTCTGGATCATGTTCTTTCCAAAATCACGCTTCCGAAGGTTTCATTCCGTTTGATATTCCTTTTCTTCGAAATACTGAAATAGGAAAAAAACAGCAATACGGGCTGGGCCTCCGGTTAGTAGGTTAGTCCCAAAAATGATAATAATGTATAAAATAAAGCCCATAAACATCCAAAACAGGTAATATAATAGCAGGGAACAATCAAAAATTATAGATACGTTGGAGACATATCAGTGATGCGTACAAAATTTTTAATTTCTGCAGCGATCCCCAACAACTTCTTCATGCGGGCTTGAGCAGCAGACAGGTTGCCTTTCAGATGTTGGAGCAGTGCATCTCTGTCAGTGAAGAACTGAACAACATCATCCGGCATGTTGTCAGGCAGGATATTTTCACATATGTTGGGAGGGGGAAATCGATAAGCAGCTTCAAATGGTGTCTTCTTGAGAGAGGAATGGTATGATGTGTTATACCAGTACTCAGCCATAGATAAGTGTTTTGCCCACTGCTTGGGTTTGGTAGATGTTAAACAGCGCAGGTAATTCTCGATGCACTGATTGACGCGTTCAATTTGGCCGTCAGATTCCAGGTGATAAGCAGAACTGTAACGCAACTCTGTTCCCAGCCCTTTGAATATATCTTGCCACATCTGACTAGTGAAGATACAGTCCCGATCAGATACTATTGCCAGAGAAGGTCCGTGCAGCTTCAACACATTGCAAATAAATGCTAGAGCTACTGGTTGGACTATGAAGGGATGTGAAAGGGGAATAAAATGTGCAAACTTTGACAGTCTGTCTACCACAACCATGATCATATCTTTCCCATTGGATGTTGGCAATCCCTTGATGAATCCATGCTCAAGTGAGTCCAAACCATGTCAGGAAGCTGTAGTGGGTCAAGGTAGACAGGATAAGAACAGTTCTCTCCTTTGTTTTTCTGACAAACAGGGCATGCAGCCACAAATTGATCCACATTTTGTTTGAGGCCTGGCCAGTAAAAGATTTGTTTGATGCGATGATACGTGGCTTTCATCCCAGAGTGGCCACCTAAGGCAGAAGCATGGAGTGCAGTGAGTAACTTTTTCCTGAGCTTGATACATCTCCAACGTATCTATAATTTTTGATTGCTCCATGCTACTTTATCTATTGTTTTGGACTATATTGGGCTTTATTTTCCACTTTTATATTATTTTTCGGACTAACCTATTAACCGGAGGCCCAGCCTAGAATTGTTGTTTTTTGCCTATTTCAGTGTTTCGAAGAAACGGAATATCAAACGGAGTCCAAACGGAATGAAACCTTTGGAAACGTGATCTTCTCACCGAACGTGATCCAGGAGACTTGGACCCTACTCCAAGGAGTGCCAGAGGAGGTCACGAGGGTGGGGGCGCGCCCTCCCCCCCTGGGCGCACCCCCTTGCCTCGTGGGCCCCCTGACGCTCCACCGACGTAGTCCTTCCTCCTATATATACCTACGTACCCCCAACAGATCAGAAGGGGAGCCAAAAACCTAATTCCACCGTCGTAACTTCCTGTATCCACGAGATCCCATCTTGGGGCCTGTTCCGGAGCTCCACCGGAGGGGGCATCTACCACGGAGGGCTTCTACATAATCACCATAGCCCCTCCGATGAAGTGTGAGTAGTTTACTTCAGACCTTCGGGTCCATAGTTAGTAGCTAGATAGCTTCTTCTCTCTTTTTGGATCTCAATACAATGTTCTCCCCCTCTCTCGTGGAGATCTATCGATGTAATCTTCTTTTCGCGGTGTGTTTGTTGAGACCGATGAATTGTGGATTTATGATCCAACTTATCTATGGAAAATATTTGATTCTTCTCTGAATTCTTTTATGTATGATTAAGTTATCTTTGCAAGTCTCTTCGAATTGTTCGTTTGGTTTGGCCAACTAGATTGGTAGTTCTTGCAATGGGAGAAGTGCTTAGCTTTGGGTTCAATCTTGCGGTGACCTTACCCAGTGACAGAAAGGGTTGCAAGGCACGTATTGTATTGTTGCCATCGAGGATAACAAGATGGAGTATTTATCATATTGCATGAATTTATTCCTCTACATCATGTCATCTTGCTTAAGGCGTTACTCTGTTTTTAACTTAATAGTCTAGATGCATGCTGGACAGCAGTCGATGAGTGGAGTAATAGTAGTAGATGCAGAATCGTTTCGGTCTACTTGTCACGGACGTGATGCCTATATACATGATCATTGCCTGGATAACCTCATAACTATGCTCAATTCTGTCAATTGCTCAATAGTAATTTATTCACCCATCGTAGAATACTTATGCTCTTGAGAGAAGCGCATAGTGAAACCTATGGCCCCGGGGTCTATTCTCATCATATCAATCTCCATCACTTTATTTACTTGCTTTGCTTTTACTTTTTACTTAGCATCTTTATACCAAAAAAACCAAAAATATTATCTCTATCAGATCTCACTCTCGTAAGTGACCGTGAAGGGATTGACAACCCCTAATCGCGTTGGTTGCGAGTAGCTATCGTTTTGTGCAGGTACGAGGGACTTGCGCATGGCCTCCTACTGGATTGATACCTTGGTTCTCAAAAACTGAGGGAAATACTTATGCTACTGTGCTGCATCATCCTCTCCTCTTCAGGGAAAACCAACGCAAGCTCGAGACGTAGCAGAGCTCTTGATCTTTACCCACATAAATCTTCCCTTTATGCCTTATTACTCCTAAGTGCAGACTGTTCTGATGGATGGAATGACCAGGAGCCAGAAGTAATTTTTCCAAGAGAGATTGGCAAGTGATGTGATTAGTGTATGATTCTTCCACTGCTGAAATCCATGCCCTTCTTGTGTTTTTGAGAGAGAGAGCATCAACAACAATATTTTCCTTGCCCTTCTTGTATTGTAGTGTGAAATTGAACTCTAGCAGCTTCAGCATTAACTTGTGCTGAATTCCAGTGGTGACCTTCTGATCAGTCATGTACTATAAGCTCTGGTGATCTGTCTTGATGATGAGATCATTGCCCAAGAAGTAGTAACTATACCTTTTTAGAGCAGCAATGATTGCTAGAGCTTCTTTTTCATATGTTGACAGAGCAACATTAGTAGGGCAAAGAGTTGAGCTATAATAAGCTAGAGGTCTACCTTGCTGCATCATTACTGCTCCCAGTCCAACTCTAGAAGCATCTATTTCCAAGGTCAAAGGTTCAGAGAAGTTGGGAAGAGCAAGCACTGGTCACTGCTCATTGCTTGTTTTAAATCCTGAAAGGCTTGGGTTTGTGTTGGTGTCCACTGGAAGTTGTCCTTTCTAAGTACATCATGTAGTGGTCTTGCAATTGAACCAATTTTTTTGACAAATCTTCTATAGTAACCACATAAGCCCAAGAACCCTCTAAGTTGTGTTGATGTAGTAGGTAGTGGCCAATCAGCAACTGCTGCCACCTTGGATGGATCAGTTGAAATACCTTCACCAGTGATTATGTGGCCCAAATACTCTACCTGTTGAACTCCAAACACACATTTGGACATTTTTGCAAAAAGCTGGTGTTCTTTGAGCAGCTGCAACACTATTTGCAAGTGGGATATGTGTTCAGATAGTGATTTACTAAAGATTAGGATGTCATCAAAGAAAACCAACACAAACATTCTGAGATAAGGCCCACAGATGCTATTCATCAGTGCCTGAAATGTTCCAGGTGCATTAGCAAGGCCAAAGGGCATTACCAAAAACTCATAGTGGCCAAAGTAAGTTCTGAAAGCTGTTTTGGGTATATCTTCTTCACTCATTCTGACTTGATGATAGCCAGATCCTAAGTCTAACTTGGTGAAGTAAGTTGCTCCATGTAGTTCATCAAGTAAATCTTCAGTTACAGGAATTGGAAATTTATTTTTGACAGTAGCAGCATTCAGTTTTCTATAAACAATGCACATTCTCCAGGTGCCATTTTTCTTCATTACTTGTATTGCTGGGGAGGAGTAGGGACTTTCACTAGCTCTTATGATCTTATCTCTGAGCATACCACCAATCTGTCTCTCTAACTCATTTCTTTGCATATGAGGTACTCTGTAAGGCCTAGAGTTAGGTGGTTTTGCATGTTCCTTCAATGGGATCTTATGATCATGTGATCTCTTGGGAGGGAGACCTTTTGGCTCCTGAAAAACTTCAGGAAATTGTTGTATCACCTCTTCCACAGGTGGGGGAATTGTGTTGTTTTTAGGTTTTTTCAGTGTGGTATCTCTGATGAGATGCAAGACATAGCCAGGGGCTCCTGCTGCCATGAGCTTATCCACTTCAGTAGCTTCAATTGGGGTGGCCTCTGCTATGGTGTCACAAGCTTTGATAGTGACAGGTGTGAGCTTGTTTTGCATAACAGTAATCTGTCTGGGATTGTAGTGGAAAGAAACAGGGTTGTGACTGGTCATCCAATCACTACCCAGTACCATGTCATGACCAGGGAGGTCTAGTACTCTGAACTGTTAGTCAAATTTGGTATTGCCAGCCACAAAAGTGGTTGTGGAGACAAAAGCACCAGACCGCAATGTGTCCCCTCCTGCAACAGTTACAGCTTTGGAGGTGTCCTTGAGTATGGTGCAAGTAGTAGTCAGGGAAAACTTGAGGCCGATGAAGGTGGAGTTGCTGCCTTAGTCCACTAAAGCAATTCCTTGTTTCCCCCCAATCTGCACCAAGATAGAGATGGTATTGACATTATCTGATTGTATTGCCTGTGCAGAGATGGTCATGCATTTTTCCTCAGTTTGTAGCTGCTCCTCTAGTTCATTTTCTTCCAACACTTCCTGCTCTGTTTGTTGCTCAGTGGGTTCTTCACCCGTGAGTACATTTAGGACAGGTGCAAGTTTACATTTGTGTCTATGAAACCACACATCACCACATCTCCAGCACTTGCCTGGTTCTCTAGCCCTTTGATTCACAACAACTTGTTTAGGTTCAATTGCTTTGTCAGGAGTAGTAGTGTATGTTTTCTGATAGCTACCTAAACTTTTGCTAGTCCCTGAGTAAGAGTTGTATGACTTCTTCTCAGGTATCCCTTTTTCTAGATCCACGGCTAACCAGTAAGCCTCAGTGAGGGATGTAGGCCTTAATGGGCGCACTTGGAACTTGATGTGAGAACAGAGTCCGTTGACATAGCATCTGATAAACCAGCTCTCATCCATTATTGGGTTTTCAACCTGCACTTCTGCCATGAGTTCTTCGAATTGATTTGTGTACTCAAACACTGTGAGGGTGTTCTGTTTCAGGTTGGTGAATTTCTTTGTGAGATCGTATGAGCTTGCTGAGGAAAATCTGAGGAGTATTTCTTCACAGAATGGGACCAAGTTAGTTGCTACTTTAGTATGCTCGAGCGACGCAGCCACACATCTGCTTTTCCCACGATGTACAATTGAGCAAGGCTGACTTTGTACTCAGCTGGTGCCCCTGCCATCCGAAAATATTTGTCGCACTGGCGAATCCAGCCAGCTGGGTTTTTCACCATCAAAGCGTGGGAAATCCATGCGAGGGCCCTTGGTGCTGCTCTTGAGGAACTGGGTCCTCATTTCTTGATCATACTGTTTCGGAAATTCATCCAAACTTTGGCGCACTCCAGGTGGTTGAAAGTTGTTGAAACTGGGTGTGCGAGCAGTTTTGCAGGCCGCTGTGGGTGTGGCATTTGCAGAAGGAACATCCAAAATAGTAGCAGTACCAAAACCTGGAGGAACAGAGGGCCTTGGGACCTGGATTGGCGCCAGATTAGGAGGAATTTGTGAAGCAACCTGACGGGTTTTGGCCTGCTCGAGTGCCAGGCGTTTTCGCAACTCTTCAGTTAGGGGTCTGTCCTCTGGTGCGCTTGTCTCTTTGCTTGGGATCTGCTGTTCAGTAACTGGTTGGCCCGATTGTGTGGATGTTGATGTATCTGCAGTTGTCATGGACTTGAGCACATCTGCCATAACCGCAAGCTATGTATTCAGAGAGGAGATAGCTTTTTAGACCCCGTCCATTACGGAAACCATGGTGCCCTATTTGAGGCTGATGTCGTGCACGTCCTTGCGCAAGTCATCGACTTCGCCACGCAGCTCTGCAGCTTCGTCGCGGTGCTGCAGAAATTCTCCCTTCATTGCTAGGTTCCGCTACTTCAGATTCATCGAAACTGGCGTTGCCGCGCCCCATCTTGGTGGAGTTGTTCAGAAGGGAATTTTACCTCCAGGACTTGCCAAGAACCGGATCTGAACACTCAACCCTGCCGCCGCCGTCCGAGATCGCCACCAGCATAGCACCGCATGCCGCGCGACCTTGGATTTTACTGAGTGAGCGATGTGCTCAAACAAGCAGTCGAGCTCGACGCGCTGCCGACGAATGGGTCTACCACGACCAGCGCCACCAACACCGCCACGAACGCCACTGCCGCCGCCGCCGCCGACCAAAGAGGGAGGGAAGGGTGGGAATCACCGTCGCAGCTCCAATTTGTCGCACCTCCGAGGAAAACCTACGCTCATGATACCAATTGTCACGCCCTAAATGGATATAGTGGTGGAAATCGAGTGAATTCTGGCGGATCTCGTGGAGGAGAAAGGGGAAAGTAGCCCACGCTAGAGTTTGTATTACTGTAAGATGTATAATTGTATCATAGAGAGGATTCTCAGAATAATAGCATGCCGCTTACAGACGGGGCCGCTAGCTTTATAGCTGAGCCGGCAATGGATAACAGCTACAGTAACGGAAAGAAACGCTACAGTTACAGTGATAACGACACAGTGATACGGCGAGCCTCGCGAGTCGTTGGATGACTTGGATCGTGGCCGTTCGTTAACTGAAGATGCTTGACACTTGTAACTAAAGGTGCTGGTCTAACAAATATTGTGAGGAGTTGTAGATTTTGAAGAAATGGCTAGAAGGGGCTTAACTCCTCAAATAGAAATTGTTGGAAGAGTTAAAAATGGGTTAGGAGGAAGATGCTCTAAGTTGCATTCATTATTGTTATTATTTTTGAGAGAGAGAATCAGCTGCATTCACTTCATTATATTGTGTGACAAATAGAGCTCATCGATGAGATAAGGAGAGACAGCAATAATACACCACCGTCCACCGGCTGCACTGTGGTTGCTGAACCGTGCGTACAAGTGATGTGACAGAACAAGCAGACGCACCGCATCAACGAGCGTTGCGCTGGCGAGCATGTGCTGCGCATTATTGCGGTTGGACTTTTGTAGTAGTAGTGCAAGTTTTACAGTGGCAAGAGCAGACGGCCCCCATACACCACGCCAACGCTTGGATGCATTGAAACATTTCCCCTCCCGGATATGTACAGCCTTTTGCCCCATTCTTGATTGAAAGAGAGAGCTTGAAACGTCTCCTGTGCTCTCCTTTTGCTTGCACGCATACGTTGTAGAGTTATTGCGTTGCTGGATGATTCTTAAAAAAAAGGAAAACATTGGGAGATGTGCTTGCTTGCGCTGCTCTGATTTTCTTCAGAGCACGAAACAAGTAGAGGATGCACGCTATGCTAGCAGCCAGAGCCAGCGGTAGGCAATTCCTGTGTTATGTCATTCATATGTACTCCCTCCGTCCGGATACATCCTCTTTTATCCATTTTGATGACAAGTATTTCCGGACGGAAGGAGTACATTGGCAAGTGCCAACATAACACCATGCACATTGCTAGAGTCAGAATCATCACTTGCCGTCATTTTAATTTGTGCTACATAAACTGCTGGTAGTAATTGTTGCTGCTGAAGCTACAACATAAACTCACACTGCCACAAGAATGTCATGCTAGCTCCACCACATTTTTGTCACTCCAAGACACTAGCTAGTGCAGGCCTTCTGATAACTTGAGGTCTGACTTTGAACGGGTTAGTTTAATACTCCCTCTGTTCGGAAATACTCGTCACAGAAATGCTTAAAAATGGATGTATCTAAGAACTAAAATACGTCTAGATACATCCATTCTTGCGACAAGTATTTCCGGACGAAGGGAGTAGATACAAATGAAGGGGACTAGCCTTGTTAGGGCATCTCCAACTCCCACATTCATTCATGGATTAGGGGACCAATGGATGCAGAAGCCGGCCATCCAATGCTATCCACATTGGTTTGGTTATATTTTCAATTCATTTTAACTAAAATGAACAAATTTGATGCATATTTGAACGTATCGGATGATATTCCTTGAAACCTGGATGATTTTTACACAACATTGGATGTTTTTCATCCAAACCGGAATAAACTCATTACATTTAGACATACTTCAACTAGATCGGACCCTAAACCTAGACTAAAATGACCGCTGGCGCTTGTTCTCCATCCCCGACCAGCCATGAGCCTCGGAAAATGAAGCCTTGCCCCACCTCCTCCGCAGCCCTCCGCTCCGACGACATGTCATCCCCATCTCCGGCAGCCCGCTCCTCAGACTGTCGGATGCCTTGGAGGGATATGCTTCAGCGAAAGGGGAAGAGTAAGCCCTGTCTTATTCTGCAGTGCCTCTCCTCCGCTTCCGTGAACCACAGAATCAGGGCTGGTTTCGGGGCGGGGGGGGGGGGGGGGCAGCACGGTGGCCTACGAGCGGGTAGGATACCGGCTGTGCACGCTGACTACGCGTCGGTGGTAACCTTCCTGGGACCCAAGCGATGGCGGCCTCCCATGTTCTACTTTTCCTCGATGTTGGCAGTGTGTACGGACGTGATGGCCTCCGCTTCATGGATCTCCGTGAAGTCGGCTTATTTCTATGCCGGAAGGGCGCGGTTTAGTGTACGTTGATGGTAGATGGCGCGATCGTGGCCGCGAGAGGAGCGGCACGGCAGCAGCTCGCCACTCCTTCGCGAGCTGGCTTTTAGTAGCGAGTTGCTGCAGGGCGCGCCGGCTTGAGGCCTGACCCATGGTACTGACGACCTGGAGCGGTAAGGGAGGTGGAGTAGAGAGTTGCTTGGCTCGTATCCGGCTGGCTCGACGCGCCACCCAACCGGCTTTTATGCCCCAGAACTCCTCTTCCTACTCGCCGGATGCCATGGGCAGTGTGAAGAAAATGGTGCAAGAAGGAGATGGAGAGTGAAGGTGTGGTGCGATTTTCACACGACGTCTGCCATTGCTTAAATAGAATTTTTTTTATCAAGTTCAAAACTTAAATTAAACTATTTGCAACAAGTCAAGCTTCATTAAATTTGAGAACATGCTCAGCATCTTCAAGGACTGACTGCATCATCGTCGTCTCATCCGCGTAGTCCACCTCGTCGTACGAGCCGTCAAACGACTCAACATAGTGCTCGTATATCTACTCCAAATCCGAATCCATTGCTTCAAAGAAGACGGGACAATTCTTTTTAGCTCCTACAATTCACCGAATAGTTGCCGGGCATGGTCAGTATAGCGGTAGCCGATTGTACCAGGCGGGATGGTCGGAGGAGAGGGGTGGAAAAGCGACAGAGGAGAAGCGGGGTGGAGCTCGGGCAGAACGCTGCAGGTGACGAAGACGTAGAGTTCCGACAATGGTGTGGCATCGTGGCCGGGGTGGGGAGCGGCGGCGAAGGTGAAAGAGGAAAAAGGAAGGAGAGAAAATGGGGATGATGGAGGCGCAGGATCCGGAAAAAATTTTAGTGACCGTTGTCCGAACTCCTGCAAAGCCCCTCCATGTTTCTCTCGAGTTTGGCAGAAAAAGTACGTTTAGTCTGCTTGCTGGACCGATATAGGCCTCCGTTGGATGCTAACGGTTGCGGGTGGTTTGTGAGTCTACCTTAGAGATGCCGTTACTACTATATTTCCTCTGTATTGCTATACCACTATTCTTTAGATCTCCGAAGTACTCATAATTTTAAAAGAATCTATTAAAATCTGTCATTCACCCCTTCCCCCCCTTCGTCGCCTGCAATACTTGAGTACCTTGTCGACGAGAAAGAAAGTCGTGACTGAGGGCTGTGGCCTGTGGGCGGTGGCGACGCGGTGTCTGTATGTGATTTAATGAGAAAGGAGGACAAGTCTTTAGCCACGTCGATAATGAGAAAGGAAGTGTCTGTCCTCTCGACGAGGTGTAGAGGGTCGTTTGTGGTGTTGTGCTTCCAGGCAGGTGTTTCGAGCTTGGGAGGAAATATGTGTTCTGGGAGTTCGCATGAAGCTAAATGCGGATTCCATTTTCTCTTTTCATAAATTTCAATTCGTTACAAATATTCCTTTTAACAGGATCATTTACAACGGAGTGTGGGCAAATGCGGTTTTCTTATTGCGGGAAAATAAATGGAAGCGTATGCGTACAGATAAGCAGAAAACCTAGCACTTGTGTCACACAACATATTTCACACAGATTGTTTTCATGAATTTAAATCCCTTACAAACATACTTCCTCCGTTTGGAATTACTTGTCACAGAAATGGATGTATCTAGACGTATTTTAGGTCTAGATACATCCATTTTCACGACAAGTAATTCCGAATATTTTCCATAAACTGCGTACGAGATGATAAGATGGACGCAATCCCGAATGGCTTCCCAACGGTCCTCTCGTCCTCCTGCTCGCTCCTACGCCGCCGCCGTCGTCAACGGTCCATCCCGCAGCCGATCCTCTCAACCTCAGCCTCACCTGCTGGGCTTTCGCTCTGAATCCCAACGGCCAGATAACGCCCTTGCGACGGCTGCGGCCCCCCGTTCGTCTGCTTCATCCGCGGTGCCGCTTCCGGGCCGCTCTCGTACCGCCTCGGTGGATCTAGAGCCAGATGGCGACGGATGGGTCGAAGTGCGCAATTGCCGTCACCGGCGCCGTTATGAAGATGCTCCTGCCGTCAAGCGCCCAGATGCATCCAAGCCTCGGATTCCCCGGTGGCTGGTAGGCCTCTGCTTTAAATGTCTAGAGGCTGGTCACTTTAAGGCGGAGTGCTCCTATGATATTCGCTGCCACTGCTGCTGGGTCTCGGGACACATTGCTCGCTCCTGCTCCTCCCACCCTTCGCAGCGCACTGCCAGATCTCGCGGGGCTCCGCCGAATCCCCGCGCACATCCCAGATCGCCGACGGCGGGATCTTCCGCGCCGCCTCCGCCGCCCCCCCTCTGGCTCCATGGCGCACTACCCCCCTCTGGCTCGTGAGCGCTTCCCTGATGAGGTGTACACGCATGGGGATCCCGATCCGAGGCCGGCTCACGGCGGTGGCATCATCTCTCGCTCCGCGGGCATGGATGCGCTCGAGGCGGATTTCCACAACCGCGCGTTGCTGGCCTCAGTGCAAGGATGGCGGCCTGCGGTGTCGCCGGAGGCGCTGGTGCAAGCCCTGGGGCGCGAGTGCGGGGTCGAGAGGAGGTTCATCCGGGTGGAGGTGACGCACCCAGCAGATTTTTTCATCTGTTTTGCTTCTACGGAGGATTGCGACCGGGTCTTCAGCCAGACCGACCGGATCCGGTGTGCGGGGCCGCCAATCGCGTTCCAGCGCTGGCACCGGTGCGCCCAAGCATCCAGTGGTAAGCTCGAGTTCTCCTGCAAGCTGGGAATAGAGGGACTGCCAGCGAGTGGCTCGGAGTGGGAGACGTTGAGCCAGCTCGTCAACAAGCTTCAAGGCCAACTGGTGGAGGTGCTACCGCAAGAAGATCGCTGGCAGGTTGATGTCACTTTTTGGATGCACAATCCATCCGGCATTCCGAAGGTGTATGATCTGGAGATCCCCGAGCCGGTGGGTTTGCCCAATGTGGTGGACGAGGACTGGCCATTTGCGCCTCCGCCGCCGGCGCCACCTACTGAGCGCCGCACTCTGATTCATCCACTTACCATTCATGTGCTGGATGTGGTGGACCGCACGGTGCCGTTCATGGCGCTTCGCCCGAACTACGAGCCGGAGGACGATGAAGACCTCACAAGAAGACATGATTACTCCAGAAGCTGTTTCAGAGGACAGATCAACGGCGAGGGCCGGGGCAATGCCATTCGCTCGGGTGGTCACCCCTTTGGTGGCCCGGGCGGCCTCGGCATAGCTGGGGATTGGGGCAGCCGGCGGGTGAACGGCCTCCTCGCTCCAGCTGGAGGAATGGAGCTTGGCTCCCCGTTGCGGGAGAGCCCCTCCATGGGGTCGAGCCTGGTCAGGCCCGCGGCCAGCTCTGTCGACCCGCGCTCCTCTGGGTCTTCTTCGGCGGCTTCCACGGCGGTCGGCACGGCGGCGTGGGTGGACACCCCTTGCGGACGCTCTCTGGCGGCGTCCACGGCGGTGGGATCTGCGGCGCTGGGGTGAACACCGGATCATGGGTTCGGCTTCGGGCGGTGCGGCCCATCCCCTCGGCGTCTCTCGTTCAGTCCAGCGGAGAGCGAGGGGGATGGCGGGCCAGAAGACAATCAGGCTTCGGAGAAAGCAGTTCTGTTGGGCCTGGGTGCTGCTCTGCAGCCACTCAAGATGCCGGACTTGCAGGACGTGCGGTCTGGAGAGCAGGAGAGCACGGTGAACACGCCATTTGCAGTCCCTCTGCTGCCGCACCAGCTCCTGCCGCCGCTGTCCGCGTCAACGGGAGGCGCGGGGGTGGCCGGACCCCTGTCAGCGCAGGATACGCTGTTGGCAGGGCTCGGGGCTTCACCCAGGCCGTCTATCCTGGGGCAGCGACCGGCGGCCTCGGCCCCTGTCCGGCGCAAGAAGACCCTGCCGCCCGACTTCACCCCACGCAGGAGTGAACGGCTACACAAGATGAATGGGGGGACTCGCATGGGGCCGGTCGAGAGGGCGCAAAATGTTCTGCTCCGTGGCCTAGGCGTGATCAAGGCTGAAGAGCGCGTGTCTCCGGAGGCCATGGATGCCTATCTGAAGCTCTTTCAAGCGCCGCTGGCTCCGCATCATATCAAGGCGGTGGCTGCTCTTTTTGATCCAGACGACCAAGCCTTTGACAAACCGGCGCATGATGGTTTTGCAGTCTTCAATTTGCCGGAGAATGTTGAGCTGTGCGGAGCATAGAGCTCATGTAATCGCTGGGGGTGTGCTTTTTTCTGTTAGTCATGACAGTCAGACTGCTTGTGTGGAATGTCAGGGGGCTGAATAATCCGGCCAGGCACAATTCTATCCGCTTATTTATGCAGTCTTGTGATGTGTCCATGGTCTGCTTCCAAGAATCTAGGCTTAATGCTCTAGATACTTCGGTGGTTAATAAGACTCTTGGCCCAGAATTTGGTGGGTTTGAGGCTTTGCCAGCGGATGGCACCAGAGAAGGAATTCTGTTAGCCTGGAGATCAGATCGTCTTCGGATCACAAATGTCCAGAAGCTGGAGTTCTCTATCTCAGCTTCTGTGACCTCCCTGGCTGATGGCAAAACCTGGCTGGTTACATCGGTCTATGGACCGCAAGACGATGGAGAAGGTGCGGTTCCTGGAGGAGATTGAGCAACACGTTGAGCAGGTGCAGCTCCCTTGGATTCTAAATGGAGGCTTCAACATAGTCACGCGTGAGGATGAGCGCAGTAGAGGGAGAGCTAACAGAAGGCTGATGAATAAGTTCAGACACACAATCAACAAGCTGGGTTTGCATGACATGCCCCTGGTGGGTAGGAAGTTCACTTGGTGTAATGGGTAGGAACGAACCATTATGGCCAAATTGGATAGAGTTCTGTTCAATAATGGTTGGGAGGACTTATTTCCAATAAGTGACCTACTGCCCTTGAGTTCAAATGTTTCTGATCACTGTCCAATGCTCCTTTCCTGCTCCTCGAGCAGAACGAGGGCCTTCAGATTCAGGTTCGAAAATTTTTGGTGCAAATTACCGGGGTTCCAGGAGGTAGTTAAAGAGGCTTGGGAAGAGGAGGTAGCCAGTGCAAACCCAATGCATGTCCTGAGTACTAAACTCCATCGCACTGCTAAGGCACTACGAAGCTGGGGTTAGAGGAAACATAGGGCCAGGAATTTGCAGTTCCAGATAGCTAGCGAGATCATTCTCCTTCTGGACTCAGCGCAAGAGACGAGAGCGTTACCGTCTGAGGAGAGAAAACTCAAGGGCTTTCTGAAAGGTAAATGCCTGGCCTTGGAATCCTTGGAGAGAGTTAGGCTAAGGCAAAGGGCAAAAATCAGGGATTTGAAGGAAGGAGATACAAACTCGAAATACTTTCATCTCAAAGCAAACGGGCGCAAAAGGAAGCATCTTATCCATTGCCTGCTATCTGGAGAGCGCTTAGCTACCTCCATGGAAGAAAAATTAAGCCTGGCTCATGAGTTCTTTAAGGAATCGATCAGAACCCCAGCGGCGAGACACAAAGTTATTGAGTTGGAGAAGTTGGGCCTTGGCAAGATATCTGAGGGCTCGTCTGGGGAGCTGGAGGCTCCTTTCTCTAGACAGGAGATAAAGAAGGTGCTGGATGAAATGCCGTCTGACAGGGTACCTGGGCCCGATGGTTTCTCTGGGCTGTTCTACAAGATTTGTTGGGATATCATCGCGGACGACTTTATGGCAGCCATGGATGCCCTCCACCAGGGTCACTTCTCCTCCTTCAGTGGGCTGAATACGTCAATCATCACGCTTTTGCCAAAAAAGGAGGGATCGATGCAGCTAATAGATTTTAGGCCTATAAACCTTATACATGGTGTGGCCAAGATCTTTGCGAAGGTGTTGGCAACCCGCTTGGCCTTGCTTCTCCCAAGTATTGTATCCAGAGCTCAGAGTGCCTTTGTCACTAAGAGATCTATTCATGAGAATTTCAAATTTGTCCGGAATGCGGCCAGAGCTCTGCACCAGAAGAAACAACCATCTGTGCTCATGAAGATAGATATTTCAAAGGCCTTTGATTCCTTGTCCTGGGAATTCCTCTTGGAGACCTTGAAGATCAGAGGTTTTGGAAATAAATGGTGCTCCTGGATTTGCGGTCTTCTGAGCTCAGCCTCATCGTCGGTTCTCATCAATGGGGAGACCAGCACACAGTTCGCTCTGGGGAAGGGTGTTAGGCAATGCGATCCCATATCGTCGGCTCTCTTTATATTAGCCATTGACGCGCTGCAAGCCATGTTTTGTTGGGCGGCGAGCCAAAACCTGCTGGTTAAGCTGGGTATGGACGCGAAAACCCCAAGGGCCTCTATCTTTGCGGATGATGCGATTATCTTTTTCACTCCAGTGGCTTCGGATCTTCAGGTCATTTCTGCAATTCTGGAACTGTTTGGAGAGGCCTCCAGGCTGAAAATTAACTTTGAGAAAAGCTCCTTCAAGGGCATCCGGTGTGGGGATGAGCAAGCCAGGGAGGTTGCGGCTTTCTTTAACTGTCGGCACATACAGTTCCCCCTGAAGTACCTGGGTCTTCCGCTCTCAATCTTCAAATTGAGGAGACAAGATATTCTGCCCCTGATTGACAAATTCTCCAGCAAGTTGAAAGGGTGGAAACCCAAACTGTTGGCCCCAGCAGGCAGAGTGACGCTGACGGGCTCGGTTCTGTTGGCTCTTCCGATGCATTTCTTGGTTGTTATCCCTTTACCAGCGTGGGCTCTAAAGATTATTGACAGAAGATGTAGAGCTTTTGTGTGGAGGGGTGAGGAGGAAATCATTGGAGGCCATTGCCTGGTTCCCTGGGCCCGGGTTTGCAGACCTAAGCAATGGGGAGGACTCGGTCTTTTGAACCTGAAAGATTTTGGGATTGCGCTCCGGTGTCGATGGCAGTGGCTAAGATGGGATGCGGAAGAACGCCCGTGGCAGCTATTCCCAGATCAGCAAGACAAGGATGCCTCTGCTATCTTTGCGGCTGCAGGTCGAGTGATCCTGGGGAGAGGCGACACTGCCAGATTTTGGACTGACAACTGGACACCGGAAGGGCGTAGCATCGCCTCGTTGGCACCAGCCTTGTTTTCTTTTGTGAAAGACTCCAAACTGTCAGTCCGTGATGCGCTGCACAATCGAAGATGGCTAAGGGACATCCAAGGTGGCTTGACAGTCCAAGCCTTGGTGCAATACTTATGGGTCTGGGACATGGCACAGGCTACTGTACTCGATTCGGAGGCTCAGGATCGGCTTGAGTGGAGGATGACAGAACACCACCAATTCACAGTCAGCAGTGCTTATAAGATGTTCTTCATGGCTGGAATAAGGTTTGCCTGTTACAAACCCTTGTGGAAATCCAAAGCGCCCCCACGTTGCAAGTTCTTCATATAGCTTGTCATACATAAGAAGTGCCTTACAGCAGAAAATCTTCAGAAAAGAGGTTGGCCGTCCAATCGGGATTGCGCGCTCTGTTCTGTGCAACCAGAGAGCTGCACACACCTTTTTATTTACTGCAGATTTACCCAACAGCTCTGGATCCTCTTCAAACAATAGTCTACGGTGAATTTTCCCATCCCGGACAGCAGCTTCGACAGCACGAAAGATGGCTGGCGGCAAGGAGGACAATCCCCAAGCAAGCGCGACGGAACTTTGACACCATTGTCATTCTCATTCATTGGAGGATCTGGAAGGAGCGAAATGCGCGAATTTTCCAGCACACTGCTTGTAATATGGAGAGGGTCCTGGATCTTATCAGAGAAGACATTGGAGTGTGGAGATCAGCCGGATGTGTGACTGATTTAGTTAATTAGCCGGCGCTCTCTCCGACGCTTCTTTCCTTTGCTTGTGGTGTTGTATGGATGTCGTTGTACTGTCTTTCTCCTTCTAATAAAGATCGGCCTTTGGCCCTTTGACAAGTAATTCCAAACGGAGGAAGTACGTGCGAAATATGCATGTAAAGTCCTCCTCCGCTGCAATCATACGATGTGGGCGTTGGCGCCCGTGACGGAGCAGTAGGCCACTTGCCTAGGCAGCATCTACAAGACAAGATGAGACGTGAGTGTGACGCGTCAGCTTTGCAGCGCCGCAATGCAAGACCAACGTCTTGAGCTCCTGTTCCCTTCATTCAAAAAGAAAACGTTCATGAGCCCTTTTCACACCACCAGCACCAAGTAGTAGTACTCAAATGCATCACCATATATACTTCAACTTTTAGTAGGGACTGAAATATGACCTCACATAATCTCCATTGCGTTTGTTTTATGCACCCACAAATTAGAATTCTAGTGCTTATTAGAGCATCTATGACCGTGAAATAGCACGTGGATAAATTGAGGATAACATAGATCATAGAACGGACATATAAACTTTAATTTACGACTGGACATACCATACAAAGTTCACAAGAGAACGGACATAGCATAGCAAATTCACAGAAGTTCATCTACAATACATAAAATAGAGCGAGGGGGCGCCGAACTTCACAATTTCCATATATATTAATGGAGTGGTGAAGTCTTCGCCTCGCCGGCTGCTGTCTGCCGAGCTAGTCGCTCGGACTCATCAATGTCTAGCCACAATGCCTTGTCATTTTCACGTCTGCAGTGGCGTGCGTCCGTCTCCATCCAGGTGAAAGACCGGCTGACCACGTCGCAGCGGACGTGATCGTTTGAGTCGACGGTCCAAAGCAACTCCAGTCATCAATTCTCCATCATAATTCTGAACAAATAGATGACGGACATCTCGAGGGACATCTCCTTTCCAGCATTCTCCTCGCTGCCTCCTTTCATTCTCGATTATGAAGTAACCACTTCCAGAGACCTTGTCTAATAAATCATGTAGAAGACCATGAATTGTAAAGCACTCAGTATCAGAACTAGTTCCGTATGGTTGTAGAAATGAGCATGCCATAACTCTTGAATGTAGCGCTCAGCTACATCTTCCATGTCCTCTTTCGCACAACTGGTCTTTACAAACCCTTGTGCTACCCACAGCCGAACTAACTCGTCCCCTTCTCAACATGGATCTTTCAGGAAAAATATTGCAGAATTCAAACATCGCTGGGTTTGTCCCAAGTGGTCCTGCCACTGCTACTGCTGCGATAGGTGATTGGTGTAACTTTTCTTCAGTCACCCTTCCAACTCATATAAATTCTTCTTCATCATCAAAGAGAGCATTGGCTCAGTGGTTGGGCATGCGGTTGTGCAGCCTAACGACACGAGTTCGATTTTTAGAATTGACAGGTGATGCATATGTGTTTTCCCCCATTTATTGAGGATCAAGTTTGGTGTGTGGTATAACCACTCATCAAAAAAATATATTGATACTCATTAAAAAAATTCTGAGTACCATGTTTATCTTGATACTCATACTAAAAATGGATGTATGCATCCCTAGTTGGTGCAGAGGACGGGGAAGTGAAACTCTCCCCCAATTTTATAGGTGGGACGCAAGAGTTGGGACGGTACTGAACAAAGTTGGCGAGCCGCTAGGGTCACTGTCGGTGTCAAAACCGGCGGATCTCGGGTAGGGGATCCCGAACTGTGCGTCTAGGCAGATGGTAACAGGAGACAAGGGACACGATGTTTTTACCCAGGTTCGGGCCCTCTCGATGGAGGTAAACCCTACTCCTGCTTGATTAATATTGATGATATGGGTAGTACAAGAGTAGATCTACCACGAGATCGGAGTGGCTAAACCCTAGAATCTAGCCTATGGTATGATTGTTGTTCGTCCTACGGACTAAAACTCTTCGGTTTATATAGACACCGGAGAGGGCTAGGATTACACAGAGTCGGTTACAATGGAAGGAGATCTTCATATCGTATCGCCAAGCTTGCCTTCCACGCCAAGGAAAGTCTCATCTGGACACGGGACGGAGTCTTCAATCTTGTATCTTCATAGTCCAGGAGTCCGGCCGAAGGTCATAGTCCGGCCATCCGGACACCCCCTAATCCAGGACTCCCTCAGTAGCCCCTGAACCAGGCTTCAATGACGACGAGTCCGGCGCGCAAGTTGTCTTCGGTATTGCAAGGCGGGTTCGTCCTCCGAATATTTCATAGAAGATGTTGAACACCAGGGTAGTGTCCGGCTCTGCAAAATAAGTTCCACATTCCTTCGTAGAGAGAATAATATTTGTATTAATCGGATTTGCTGACGTATTCCGTGGCGTGACATCATGCCACAGCCAGGCTCTTTATTCATTTTATTGTTCCACCTCAGCGCGTTTAGCGAGGCGGTTTCCCTGGCACATCTTGTCAAAGCAGAGATCGTGTCCCCTTATTTTGGGATTCTCATCAATACGGGCATGGGTAACCCAACCGCGCCATTAACCGCGGCGCTTGGGAGATAAGCGAGTTTTATTAGGCCGGTGGGGGGCTCGTAGTTTTGGCCGCCCATATAAGGAGATAAGAATCTGCCCTTTCCATTCACGCCTTCTTCCTCCTCTGCTTATCCGTCCCCGCGCGCTCGAGCTCCAGCTCCCAAGCCCGCACTTCCCACCTCAACCTTCTCCAACCATGTCTGGAGCGGGAGGTAGATGGATGGCCTCCTCCGTTACGGAGGAGCAAATCAAGAAACTGAGGAAGGCCGGATACTTGTCCAACGACATTGCGCACCGGCTTCCAGATGTGGGGCAACTCATCCCCACCCCCAGGCCCCATGAGAGGGTTGTTTTTCTTCCCCATTTCCTCCGCGGACTGGGTTTTCCTCTTCACCCGTTCGTCCGGGGGCTCATGTTCAACTATGGCCTGTACTTTCACGATCTGGCCCCGAACTTCATCCTCAATATCTCGGCGTTCATCGTCGTGTGTGAGGCCTTCTTCCGCATCGAGCCCCACTTTGGCCTATGGCTGAAAATCTTCAGCGTCAAGCCGAAGGTTGTGAAGGGCCGACAAGCGGAATGCAGAGGCGCCATGGTGGGCAAGATAGCCAACGTCACCTACTCGAGGGTGCCTTCGTGGAAATCATCAAAGGGTGGCAATCGGGGTGGTTTTATATCACCGAGCCGCGTGACCCTAAGTGGGTAGCGGTCCCCGAATTTCGACCCGGCTTCCCCACCCGGCTCACATCTTGGAAAGAGACGGGCCTGTCGTGGGGCAATCCGGAAGAGGTGACCGGACTCCAAATCTGCGTCCCAGACCTGGTGACCAAGAAGGTCAAGCTTGTCAACGTGGTCCAGGTCATGCTCTTCCGCCGGATCCTCCCGTGCCAACGACGGGACTTCAATTTGTGGGAGTTCGACCCGGCCCAGCACCATACTCTATCCTGGATCTTCGAAACGAAGGATGAGGACGCCTGGAAGGTGCTTTTCAAGAGTTCCGAGGTCCCTCCTCCCATCACCGAGGATCGCGGATTCTGCGCCAAACGTCAATCCTCCGAAGTAAGCTTACATTTAGTCCCTTACGGGATATCCGAATTTCATAGCGTGACTTTATGTGGGATCTAAACTCCCGTTCCTTTGACAGGACTAGAAGAGGACGTCCGGACAGTTTGACTGTCCGACTCCTTTGCCCGAAGGCCCAGCAGACGCGCAATTAGCAAAGCTGCTGGTTCTGGCACCTCACATGGTGCCGGAGAAGAAGGCCAAGGATAAGGCCACGGGGACCCGAAAGAGTTCCCGGTGTCCGGGGGCATCGGATTTGCCCGACAACCCCAACGCTCCCTCCGCCTCCGAAGATGAGGAGGAGGAAGAAGAAGGAGAAGCCTCTCCCCCTCCAACGGGGGGAGGCACGAAAAGAAAGGCCGCCCCAACTGGGGAAGCCGGAGGGTCCAAGAAGGGGAAGTCCCTTCTGCCGGACTACGCCCCTGACACCGAAGACGGCGAGGGGGAATGGCCATCCAGGGTCAAGCCCCTAGCAACATCGTAAGTGTCCGGCTACCCGAACTACTTATGGCGCTCCTCTAGTATTTGATAGCTCCTCATGCCAAATTTTAACAATGCAGCCCGCCCAGAGCTCAGCTCGATGATTTGACGAGCGGCTCCTTGGGCTCGTCGGATGTGAATAGTGCTTCACATCCGACGGCCTCCTCCCCTCTCCCTACGGACGACGCCGAGGTGGAGTCCCAAAGGGGACTAAACTAGGAGGAGGTGGTTCTGGAGGCGCCGCAAGGCGACCTCCCGGACCCTAGGCCCAAAGGGGACAAAGCCCCGGAGGGATCCAAGTCCGGCCCGGGGCCGGACACTGCTCCGGAACCATCAACGGTTCCGGAGTCCAACAGGCGGCGTCTTCATAAGAAGGGCAAGCCCACGACGCCGGTGACCTCCGTCCATCCGGACGCGCCGGACAATTTGCTGGAGGCGCTTAACGGCGCCTCTATCGACGAGGAACACCGCACTGTTATGAGTGCGGTGACTCAGAAGGTTCAGTCCGCCAAGAGCGGGCTGACGGAAGCCTGTTCAAGCCTGTTAACGGGCTTTGAGGTATGTGTTTGAAAACATATATATATACAAATATTACCGCATAGACAGTAGCCCCTGATGCTCAGTTCGGCGTTCAGAAAGAAAAACCGAGCTGAGGATCTAAAAAGATGTACGCAGGAGTCTAATAGCAATATGTCAATATGGGAATGCAGGCTGCGCAGCTGACCTCTGCCGCACTGACTGCGAAGGTCAATGCATTGAAGGAAAGCCTCGAGCGGTCCGAGAGCGAGCTCGGCCGTGCCAAGAAGCAGCTCGAGGATAAAGAAGGTACATAGTACCTCCTGTAAATGTATATAGAAATACTTGGTTGCAAAATAATAACAGGACCAACGTTAATGTTGCAGGAGCCACTAACGAGGTGGCGACCCTGAAAGAGGCGGTCTCCGAGGCCGAAAAGAGTGCGGCCTTGGAGCGCGCCAAGCGAGAGAAGCAGGAGGCGCGGGTGGCGGAGGTGTGGCAAGAGCTCCAGGCTCTCGTGGAAAAACACGAGAGTTTGAAGCGTGACTCGAAGACTCGAGAGTCCGAGCTTGCCTTGGCTCTTGAGAGTGCCAAGACCGCTAAGGCCGAGGCCCAGAAGGCCCTTCAGGAGATCGAGGCGATGAAGAAGATAGCGGCGGGTAAGGCCTTTTTTATGCAAAGCAAAAATATAAAAGTTAATTATCTGCTACTTACCCGAATTCGGAGCTCTCTAGGAGCGTTCGCTGATCTGCCTCGTAGTGTGTCTGACGCCGCCGCATACTACCGAGCCGAAGAGGGGAGCTCAATGGAAAAGGTGTTCTGGTCTCAGTACGCTGAGGCCGAACATCCGATGCCCCTGAGCGACCAGCTGAAGCAGCTAGTCGAGCTCCACAAGGTGGCCGAACAGGCCATGAGGGGCCTCATAGCTCAGCTGTGTCCTGGAGAAGTCATGCCTGGGAGGTACTTCGGTCTGGTGCGGCGGCTGGTGGACGCGTGTCCGTGGATTGAGGTCATCAAGCGCTCCGTTTGTATTGAAGGTGCCCATCGGGCCCTTGCCTGTGCTAAGGTGCACTGGGGAAGCTAGATGCGGAGAAGATGTTGACGGACGCGCCACCGCCGGGCAAGGAGTATCATACGCCCAAGATGTATTACAATGGCGTTCTGAAGGTGCCCGCCGCATAGCGGATGAGTGCTCCAAAGATGTAATTTTTGAGTAAACTCGCATTTGTTATCATGTACGCTGAAGCTTTGTTCATATGCGTTAAGCAACGCTTGTTAATTTAAATTATTACCTTCTGTGCGGCCGTTTATCAAATCTGAGAGATGCAAGTCGTCGGCTTCGAGCCCCATGCCACGAGTGCTGGGGTGTTCGGGATAAACCTGAGCGCTCTTGTTCCCATTCTTGGGTCCATCTAGGGAGGCGTTCAGCACAGCGAACCAGGCCGTCGGACTTATAATGCTTTATCACTCTCACTTAGCCATAGAATTCTATAATTTTAAATTTCGGCGAAGCCCCTAGTATTCGGAAGACCGAGTTTGGGGCGCTATCCACGCCTAGGCCGGATAAGTCCGGTTCCTCGCTTGAAGCGGCATAAGTCTTTAAGGACTCGAAAAAACCTCGCGAACAGCGACCGGTCTCTCGCACTATCATGACAGTCAGTTTTAGCTTTCTCTACTAAGGTGTTAACCCAGCTCAACTGGGGCACAATCGCAATAGTTCTCCCAGCGCTACCTTAGCCAACAATGCGGAACGTAAGGTACCAAAACATGAGAGCCGGGCAAACCCAACTATTGACCAAAGACATGATTCGGACCAGTGCGGTGAATCCGCTGTGACGGATGCGGGTGAGATGGTCCCGTCGATCGAAAGTGATCGGGCAGGAGGACCATGGGTTTAACTCTGGGGCGACTGGCTCCAGCTCATAGACGTCCTTGAGAGCACGCTTCCGCTCCCTTTTGGGGATGTGGGTTGCGTATATCATATTCACCGTCCGAACTTGCGGGGGAAATCCCTTCTGTACTTTGTTGTTCGGCGACCGGGGCCCCTCCTCGTCATTGCTATGTAGCCCCTTGTCTCTGGTCTCGGCACTTATCTTGCCTGCCTGCTTGAACACCCAACAATCCCTATTGGTGTGATTGGCTAGCTGTTCGGGGGTGCCGTGTATCTGGCACGAGCGATCAAGTATCCGGTCTAAGCTGGATGGGCCCTGAGGGTTTCGTCTGAATGGCTTCTTCCGCTGACCTGGTTTAGAGCCTCTGAATTCGGCATTGACTGTCGTATCTTCAGTATTGTCACCGTTAATGCGGCGCTTATGCTTGTTGTGGCGTGACCTGCCATTGTTATCCTTGCTATCCGAATTGCCGGGGCTCTTACTTATGTTATTGCTACGAGCCAGCCAGCTGTCTTCTCCCGCGCATAAGCGGGTCATGAGTGTCGTGAGGGCTGCCATAGACTTCGGCTTTTCCTGTCCTAGGTGCCGGGCAAGCCATTCGTCTCGGATGTTGTGCCTGAAGGCTGCGAGGGCCTCGGCGTCCGGACAATCGACTATTTGGTTTTTCTTTGTCAGGAACCGTGTCCAGAATTGTCTGGTCGATTCCTCTGGTTGCTGGATTATGTGGCTTAGGTCATCGGCGTCTAGTGGTCGCACATACGTGCCCTGGAAGTTGTCAAGGAATGCGGATTCCAGGTCCTCCCAACAACTGATTGACTCTGCTGCCAAGCTATTAAGCCAATGTCGATCTGGTCCTTTAAGCTTGAGCGGGAGGTATTTGATGTCATGTAGATCATCACCACGGGCCATGTGGATGTGAAGGAGATAATCCTCGATCCATACCGCAGGATTTGTTGTGCCATCGTATGATTCGATGTTTACAAGTTTGAAGCCCTCGGGGATTTGATGATCCATTACTTCGTCTGTGAAGCATAGTGGGTGTGCGGCGCCCCTGTACTGAGCTATATCGCGACGCAGCTCGGACGAGCTTGGTCTGTTGTATTCGGCCGGGCCATACTTATTATGTCCGGCATGACAGCTAGCGTCACGTGACGCGGGGCGCCCATGCAATCCGTAGATCGATCTTGTTTGCCTTGCCTTATTCTCCAAGATGTCTCGCAGGTCTGTTGCGTCTCCCCGTACTTTGGTATGTTTTGAGCGGTGTCGGGGTGCGGTTTGGGTCGAGGGCCTGAAGGCCTCTCTATCGCGGCCACAGGGTGGCCGATCGGGCGCATCGTACACTGGTGATGTAGGTTTAATTGCTTCCTCCTCAAGTTGGGGAAGCAGCCTGCGCTTCGGGTAGCTCTTGGATGGGCGTTATAATTTATACTCTTCGGTCACCAGGACTTCGGTCCATCTGTCAGCTAGCAAGTCTTGGTCAGCTCTAAGCTGCTGCTGTTTCTTCTTGAGGCTGCTTGCTGTGGCTACGAGTCTGCGTTTGAAACGCTCTTGCTCGACGGGATCCACTGGCACGACGAATTCATCATCGTCGAGGCTTGCCTCGTCTTCGGAGGGAGGCATGTAATTGTCGTCCTCATCTTCTTTGTCGGCTGCTCTCTCACGAGGGCTGGCTCCTTCGTTCTCCTACACTGAATCCTGCTGGAGGGGGTTGTCTTCGGCACTGTCCGGTGTATTGTTATCACCGGTGCCGGATTCGCCGTTTTTGCTTTGGCGGGACTTAGAGTGGCGCCGCTGACGTCGGCGCTTGGGTTGCTTCTTGGAGGGGTCATCCTCCGTTTTCTCCTTGCTATCCCCTGCTTGAGGGGTGTCCACCATGTATATGTCATATGACGAGGTGGCTTTCCAGTTCCCTATAGGCACTGGTTCTTGTTCGTCACCTTCATCGGCGTCCATGCCGTCGATGTCTTCAGAGTCGAAGTGGAGCATGTCGGTTAAATCGTCGACAGTGGCTACAAAGTGGGTGGTGGGTGGGCTACAAATTTCTTCGTCGTCCGCGTCCCAACCGTGTTGGCCGTAGTCCGGCCAGGGCTCTCCTGACAAAGAGAGAGACTTTAACGAATTCAGTATGTTGCCGAAAGGTGAGTGCTGAAAGACATCCGTGGCAGTGAACTCCATGACCGGAGCCCAACCGGGCTTAACCGGGAGAGGTGCGGGATTTACGGAGTCCGGATCGGAGTCCAGCACCTCGGAGTCACGGGCCTTGCGAGGGACTAGGCTGGTATCCGACTCTATCGCCGTAGAGATTGCAGTTTCCGGGGTGGCGTCTAACCGACCGTCCCAGACTGGCGTAGTGGACTTCGAGCTAATGGTCCGAGCGGACACCTGAGCGACGCTCTGGGCGTTGTCCAATGACAGAGCTAAATCATGCCCATCATGACAGTGCGGCGCGCCCGAAAGCATCTCCATGGGTTATCAAACAAAGGATGTCATTGGGTTTTGTGTTGACTTCATTCCTGACCTTAAGAAGATAGGTATCCCTCAATCGTGGTATGAGGGGAGACTCAGTGGAAAAGGCACGCTAGGAGGGGACTCAATAATATGTAGGGACGGGCATTCCTGGTCTCAAGCACACTACACAGTTCTAAAGAATTCTACCTTGGTGACCCCGTATGTCGATGAACACAAGACCATTCTGCGCTCCAAACACCCAGACCAGTGTGACGATTGGATTACATGTGAACTGGAAATTCCAACCGACCCTATTGTCGAGAGGTTAAATTTAGTTGAAGAAGAAAACAATTTCTTGAAGGAAAACAAATAAAAAAATTGAGGAGGAGAAGATGATATTGGAGTTGCATGTTGCGGACGTCGTCGATGATCACAAGATCAAGATGGATGCAATGCACTTGAAGATTAGAAAGGTTAGAAAATATGCCATTCATACCGAGGCTTGGTATCATTATGCCGTTGGATCAATTGTTACCTTGGTTGTGATTATGATAACATTTGTTTTCGCATTGAAATGCTTTACATAGTTTCAATGTATGGTTTAATTAATTAGATGCTCTGGAGAGCTATATGTTATTCAATGAGAACTATGTATGTACTTTGGTTTTAATGTGATGATGAACTTCTATTAATTTGGTCACTTAATTATCTATTCATGATGTTCTGTAACGATTTTTATCACACTTAATTATATGTAATGCACGCAGATGAACCGATAATGGATGTACGGTGATAGACACACCTCCGAGTACATTAAGGGCATGCATAATTTTCTCGAAGTGGCTGAGACAAATAAGTAGAATGGTTTTATGTGTTGTCCATGCCCTATATATGGGAATACGAAGTCTTACTCCGACTCGAAAACCATTCACACCCAACTGCTTTATAAGGGTTTCATGCCACACTATAATGTTTGGACCAAGCACAGAGAAATAGGGGTTATGATGGAAGACAACGAAGAAAAAGAGGATGATGAAAACTATGTGCCCCCTTAATATGGTGATGCTGCAACGGGGGAAGCTATTGAAGATCAAGAGGAACCAGACGATGTGCCCTATTATAATCTCCGCCGGGTCATTTTTGATGCAAGGAGACAGTGCGAAAGTCAAAAGGAGAAGCTGAAGTTCGATCGCATGTTAGAGGATCACAAAAAAGGATTGTGCCCAAATTGCGAAGATGGCTACACAAAGCTCGGTATCATACTGGAATTGCTGCAGTGGAAGGCAGAGAATGGTGTGCCTGACAAAGAATTTGAGAAGCTATTGAAAATATTGAAGAAGAAGCTTCCAAAGGATAACGAATTGCCCGACAGTATGTATGCAGCAAAGAATGTTGTATGCCCTCTAGGATTAGAGGTGCAGAAGGTACATGCATGCCCTAATGACTGCATCCCGTATCGTGGTGCGTACGAGCATTTGAACGCATGCCCGGTATGCAGTGCATTATGGTATAATATCAAACGAGATGACCCTGGTGATGTTGACGGCGAGCGCCCCAGGAAGAGGGTTCCTGCCAAGGTGATGTTGTATGCTCCTATAATATCATGGTTGAAACGCCTGTTCAGAAACAAAGAGCATGCCAAGTTGATGCGATGGCACAGAGAGGACCATAATAAAGACGAGAAGTTGAGAGCACCCGCTGACGGGGCGTAGTGGAGAAAAATGAGAGAAAGTACTGGGAGGAGTTTGCAGGTGACGCAAGGAACGCATGGTTTAGTTTAAGCGCAGATGACATTAATCCTTTTGGGGAGCAGAGCAGCAATCACAGCGCCTGGCCCGTGACTCTATGTATCTATAACCTTCCTCCTTGGCTGTGCATGAGCGGAAGTTCATTATGATGCCAGTTCTCATCCAAGGCCCTAAGAAACCCGGCAACGACATTGATGTGTACCTAAGGCCATTACTTGAAGAACTTTTACAACTGTGGATTGGAAACGTTGTACGTGCATGGGATGAGCACAAACAGGAGGAATTTGACATGCACGCGTTGCTGTTTGTCACCATGAATGATTGGCCTGCTCTCAGTAACCTTTTAGGACAGACAAACAAGGGATACCACGCATGCACGCACTATTTAGATGACACCGAAAGTATATACCTAGACAAATACAGGAAGAATGTGTACCTGGGGCATATTCGATTCCTGCCGAGCAACCATCAATGTCGAAAGAAAGGCAAGCATTTCAAAGGCGTGGTAGATCACCGGAAGAAGCCCGCTATGCTTACCGGTGATCACGTACTTGCTATGGTCAATGATTTAAAAGTAATCTTCGGAAAGGGTCCCGGTGGACTATCTGTTCCTAATGACGCTGAGGGACGCGCACCCATGTGGAAGAAGAAATCTATATTTTGGGACCTACCCTACTGGAAAGACCTAGAGGTCCGCTCTTCAATCGACGTGATGCACGTGACGAAGAACCTTTGCATGAACCTGCTAGGCTTCTTGGGCGTGTATGAAAAGACAAAAGATACACGGAGGAACGGGAGGACCTGCAACGTTTACACGAAAAAGACGGCATTCCTCCAAAGCAGTATGAAGGTCCTGCCAGCTACGCTCTTACAAAAGAAGAGAAGGAAATCTTCTTTGAATGCCTGCTTAGTATGAAGGTCCCGTCTGGCTACTCATCGAATATAAAGGAAATAATAAATATGGAGAGAAAAAGATCCAGAACCTTAAGTCTCATGACTGCCACGTGATTATGACGCAACTGCTTCCGGTTGCATTGAGGGTGCTTCTACCGGAAAACGTTCGATTAGCCATTGTGAAGCTACGTTCATTCCTCAATGCAATCTCTCAGAAGGTGATTGATCCATAAATCCTGCCAAAGTTAAGAAGTGATGTGGCCCAATGTCTTGTCAGTTTCGAGCTGGTGTTCCCACCATCCTTCTTCAATATCATGACGCTGTCGTTCTGGGCCCTGTATTTCTACACAATATGTTCCCCTTTGAGAGGTTCATGGGAGTCCTAAAGAAATATGTCCGTAACCGCGCTAGGCCGGAAGGAAGCATCTCCATGGGTTATCAAACAGAGGATGTCATTGGGTTTTGTGTTGACTTCATTCCTGACCTTAAGAAGATAGGTCTCCCTCAATCGCGGTATGAGGGGAGACTCGGTGGAAAAGGCACGCTAGGAGGGGACTCAATAATATGTAGGGACGGGCATTCCTGGTCTCAAGCACACTACACAGTTCTAAAGAATTCTACCCTGGTGACCCCGTATGTCGATGAACACAAGACCATTCTGCGCTCCAAACACCCAGACCAGTGTGACGATTGGATTACATGTGAACACATCAGGAGTTTTGGCAGTTGGTTCCAAACACGTCTCAGGTGTGACAACACTATTTCTGATGACCTGTACTCGTTGGCGAGGGAACCATCTTCGACTGTAATGACTTACAAAGGGTACGAGATAAATGAAAATACTTTTACACGATCGCCCAAGATCAAAAGAGCACCAACCAAAAAAGTGATGTCCGCTTTGATGCAGTAAGCAAGAGGGGAAAGCACAGTTATTATGGTTACATAGTGGACATATGGGAACTTGACTATGGAAATGATATTAAGGTCCCTTTGTTTAAGTGCAAATGGGTCAATCTGTTAGGAGGCAGGGTACAGGTAGACCCACAGTACGGAATGATAACAGTGGATCTAAACAATCTGGGGTACACAGACGAACCATTCATCCTAGCCAATTATGTGGTGCAGGTTTTCTGTGTGAAGGACATGTCTACCAATCAGAGAAAAAGAAAAGATAAGGAAGCGGATACATCATACGATGAGCCAAAGTTCCACATAGTCCTTCAGGAAAAAGGGACATCGTGGGATTGGAAGGCAAGACAAACATGTCTGAAGATTATGAAAATTTTCATGAAATACCTCCCTTCAAAGTCAAGGTTGACCCAAGCACCCTGTTAAACAATGAAAATTATCCATGGTTACGGCACAATAAGCAAAGGACACAAGCGAAGAAAAAGTGAAGACTTTCTATCAACAACTATTATGATGATGCGTTTGATCTAGAATATCACTTCAATTACATGTCAACAAATGAAATCCCTTTGTAACAGATGAGTTTTCGTCCGAAACCCTGAGACTTCCAAAGAGATTGTCTATTTTGTACACGAAGTGCATCCATTTTTTGTCGTAACCCTCTCAACTTTTTAGCACATGCTATGTGGGTGAAATGATGATATACCATGCCAACTTTCAACCATTTCAGAGTTCATTTGTAGTGCTTTTCAATTTAAGGGTCATTTAGCTCAAATAATGAACTAATAGCAAAAATAATGAACTAATAACAAAAAGATTGAACCAAAAATAACCAATTAAAATATTCTGTTATGATCAACTAAAACAAAACGATAATATCCTTCAATAACAAAAAGAATCAACTAAAAAGCTTTTATAAACCTCTAATATTATTGAAACTAAAATTATATAAAATTTATGCAACCAAAATTGTCAAAGTATTTTCTGTTCAAAACATTAAAAGCAAAAAGAATATTCATAAATAATTTTTTTTTGTTAGAAACTTTAATAGCAAAAAGAATTATCATAAATAATTTTTGTGTTAGAAACTAAAATAACAAAATCCGTTTTTGAATATAATGATAAAACACAGTAATATTAAATAGCAGGAAAAAGAATCACTCAAAAATCTATTTTTATAGTAAAGTTATTCAAAAACTAGTGATTCACACAAATTTCTAAAAAAATCAAATTTAAACTATTCAAATTGGAAAACAAATGGCACTAACAGAATGTTTATAATTTTTATTACCTAAAAGCAAAAAGAACTAAAAAATAAAGCAGAAAATAAAAGAAAATAAATAATACAAAAAACCTAGATTTTTTTTTAAAATGCCACCTACTGGTCCACAATGGCCTGAATACGGCTACAAACCCAACCATGGGCCAGGATTCAGGCCCGCGGAAGGCCCAGTAGGCCCACAGGCATAGCAGTGTCAGATTAGGGTCGTAAGCCTGCAATGGAGAGGAGCTCGAGAGGGGTGCGGTAGTGGGGCTTATAAATCAATACGCGCCCCTCTCAACTAGCGACGTGGGACTAAAGGTTTTGGCCATGGGCAGCACGAGGCCTTTGGTCCGGGTTGGTGGCACAAACTGGGACTAAACGGGGGCATTGATACCGATTCGTGGCACCAACCGGGACTAAAGGCCTCTATTTCCCGCCCCTTGGGCTGCTGAAAAGAGACCTTTGGTCCCGGTTGGTAACGGTAACAGTGATAGCGATGATTTTGTAGCAAGTGCAATAGTGACAGCAGCCGTAGTAACTTAGCAGGAACAATATGTAGGAAAATCGTAGGCATTGGATCAGTGATTCGTTGGATAATATTCATCATGAGAAATTAATAATCTAGGGAGATTTGGCACTAACTCTAGTTCATAAATATAATGTAGGCATGTATTCCGTAAATAGTCATACGTGCTTATGGAAAGAACTTGCATGACATCTTTTGTCCTACCCTCCGTGGCAGTGAGGTCCTATTGGAAAATAAGAGATATTAAGGCCTCCTTTTAATAGAGAACCGGAACAAAGCATAGCACACAGTGAATACATGAACTCCTCAAACTACGGTCGTCACCGGGAGTGGTCCCGACTATTGTCACTTCGGGGTTGCCAGATCATAAACATGGAGTAGGTGACTATAACTCGCCAGATCGGATCTAGAACATGGATATAATGGTGATAACATAAACGGTTCAGATCTGAAATCATGGCACCCGGGCCCAAAGTGACAAGCATTAAGCATCGCAAAGTCATAGCAACATCAATCTCAGAACATAACGGATACTAGGAATTAGGCCCTAACAAAACTAACTCGATTACATGATGAATCTCATCCAACTCCTCACCGACCAGCGAGCCTACGAAGGAATTACTCACTCCCCCTCTCAGGAGCCCCAAACAGACTCCAGATCTAGCCCCCCGATGAAGAACAGGAGACGATGACGGCTCCGTCTCGTGGAACGCGATAATTCTTTCTTCCTGATTTTTTTGAAAAAATAAGATTTTATAGCTTTGGTTTGAGGGTCTGCGGGGCCACCAGGTGGGCACAACCCACCTAGGCGTGCCTGGAGGGGGTTGCGCACCCTGGTGGGTTGTGCCCACCTAGATGCCCCCTCCGGTGGCTTTTGGCTCCAGAAATTCTTCTTTATTGTATAAAAAATCCTCACAAAGTTTCGTTCCATTCCGAGAACTTCTATTTCTGCACAAAAACAACATCATGGTAGTCGGCTAAAAACAACGTCAGTCCTGATTAGTTTCATTCAAATCATGCAAACTAAAGTCCAAAACAAGAGGAAAAGCGTTAAGAAAAGTAGATACGACGGAGACGTATCAACTCCCCCAAGCTTAAACCTTTGCTTGTCCACAAGCAATTCAGTTGATAAATTGAAATTGAAAAGGAAAAACTTTTACGAACGCTTTTGCTCTTGTTTCCATAAATAACCTTAAACTGCACCCAGGTGTTCAGCAAAGGTTATAACTAACCATGTCGACAATAACTCTTAAAAATTATATTAACTCGTATTAACGACATAATCAACTAGTGAGTAATAATAAGACATCTCAAACAGCAACACGTTTTCAAAACAATCATGATACAACATGACAATAGTGGTATCGCACTAGCCCTTTCTGAGACCGCAAAACATAAATGCGGAGCATCCCCAAAGTTCAAGCAATGAATCAGCATGACAACAGTGCTCTCAGGTTCTGGCGCTTATTTGAGAAGGTGATGAGAACATAAAAGTAAATAGATAGTCCGTTTGTAGAGGGAAGCAGTGATTTGTAGAGGTGCCCGAGCTCAAGTTTTTTAAATAGAGGTAAATGAAATTTTGAGATATGCACCCTTCTTGTTTACTTCGCGACCATCAGTTATCAATATCTTCCATGCTAAACAAATTAGTAGCGGTTCCCAAGCGGTAAAGTAAAGATTTTTTGCTCCATAGGAGTTTTTGTTTGATTATTGCTAAATTCCTTTTGCAATTTGGGACTGGGAATCCCTATTACCGCTCTTTTCTCGTGCAATGGTGAGTGAATAAACACCGAACCTGAGAATAACCCGCTTAGCATGGAAGATACCAACTACCTCATATCGCTCTATAAACAATCCAGACACACAAAATGAATATTTATTTGAATGGGTGCCTCCACCGAATGTCTCGGCTCACCTGCATTATTGTAGTACGTACTTTTTTACACCACCGATTTACAACTAGTAGAAATAACAAATGCATGTGATTACTATGTTTTTTTTCTTCTAAAAGAAGGTGAAAATCCCAGGCCTCTGCATCTGCACACAATCATCTTTATTAAATTATTCCACAAAGCTTTGAAAAGAATATACATCAAATAACCCGAAGCCCCACACACGCCTACAAACTCGACAATGGGAAATGACCTCGTACCCCACCATCTAGAACCGGGGTCACCACCGGTCCACCCGCATGACATACCCGGTGCAACAGACACAAAGCGTACATCACATGCACACGCCTCAGATGCCGCCGCCACCATCGAACCGCTGACCCATCTTCAGGAAAGAGGTCCGCATTACACTTGCTAGGCCGGCCGGCCGGCGATGCCGCCACGGCGCCAAACAACGCCACCACCCTGTGCCCGTCCATCCAGACGTATCTATCGCTGAGACTCTGCCGCACCAATGCCGCTGAGACCCGCCGTCATCGATACGGTAGATGCCACGCCGCTCCACCTACAGGCCGCCTCACGCCGACTCCGAACCACTAGCAGCTCCACAACCATAAGCAGTTCTCGGCCGACGCCTTCAGGAAGGAACACAACACACATGTGTCGTCGTTGCTAAAATCAGTGGAACAGAGGCTTTCACCTGCGCTTATGGAGGAGGTGAGAGCGACAAGATCCAGATCGAGGCCTCCAGGAAGGGGATCGGCGCCGCGGGGCGTCAACTTTGGTGAGACCGCCGCGCCGGCCAGGAGTTTCCCCCAGATCCATACCCATCC
Source organism: Triticum aestivum (assembly GCF_018294505.1). Classification (NCBI taxonomy): domain Eukaryota; kingdom Viridiplantae; phylum Streptophyta; class Magnoliopsida; order Poales; family Poaceae; genus Triticum; species Triticum aestivum. The sequence continues at coordinate 2,321,567 of NC_057795.1, forward strand.
GTCAGATATGTCCAGCCAGCACTGGGAGACGATGATCGTAGTCGGCAGGGACCGGAACTAGCACGAACCGAAGCAGAGCGAGTCGGAGACGACGCTTCCCATGGAACTTCAGCAGGCCAGCAAGGAGCCACCGGCACCACCGCGCCCAGATCGACGGCCGCGCCGGGCCGCTGCATGTCCCCAGCCGCCAGAGCCGGGATGATCCCGAGCCGCCGTCGCGTTAGATCCGATGGGCACGCTGCCCGCCCAGCCGCAAAACCACCATGCAGCCACCACATCCTCGTCGCCAGATTGCACCGCCAGCCCGGCCGTGCACTCCGCTGCCCCGGCGCCCTGCAACAGCACCGCATCCCGGTCTGGCAACCACACCACGCAGCGCCACCCGACGAAAGAGGAAGAAGACCCCGCCGCCGGCCACCACGAGGGACTTTCCCCTGGCGGCTCCGGCCAGCGACGGGGAAGGGGAGATGGCATCGGGGGAGGCCTGTACAGGAGGTGGCGGCGCCACCCGGGCCGCCCGCGGGGGGACGGCGCGGGGGCTAGGGTTGGGAGGCCTTCGCAAACACACTCCCCATTTGCAAATTCTCATATGTCTGCCATTGCAAACACAATCCCCATTTGCAAATTCTCATTTTCATACTGGTCCATGCAACGTCCATTCCATCTACGTACTACATAATACATGAAACAAACAAGCTGTATTCGAAAAGGAAACTACTCGTCGTCATCGGAGATATCCACGACCCCCTTGCCGGAGCCGCCAGCCTCGTGGTCACTGGCGGCAGGGCGAAGCTCCAGCGCCTCCTCCTCATCGTCCTCCTCGTCCAGCACCTCCTTATAAATCAGGTCATTCTGTATTTTTTTTTCCGTTTTAATGGAATCGGCAGAGCTCTTGCCATGCATTGTAAAAAAGAAAAAAAATCATGTGCTAACGTAAATGTGATCACACTAAAGTCTGTAAATCCTCTAGTGTGCAATCAATGACGAGAGAGAGACACTGAGACAGGAGTCAAGGTTGATGGAGTGGGTAGGGTCAAGGTTGAATCGTACAACACCATGAGAAGATGTGATGAGACATGGCCACATGGGCGTCAGCTTTGCAGCACAAGTGGCGCCGCAGTGATAGACCAGAGTCTTTGAACCATTTTGGGAGCATGCATACCACATCAAGTTTCCCCGGCCACTCATGCATACCAGAGTCTTTTATTGGTTTCCCCTCTCGTGCCTTGTGTTTGGCAGAATGCACGCTGGTCCCTCGGTCTCACTTCACGGCGGCAGCCAGCAGTTGTGGCCCGACGACGACCAGCGGGGCTAGCTGGATGCCTGCATGGCGCGCTTCTGCAGGTACACATGTCCTTCGTAGCTGGATGCTTCAGCCTAAATAGATACGTACATTACTCCACGTTTAGGTTTCCATATGGGTATGCATGGATGTGAAGTTGCATTAGTTTGTGGTCTGTCTCGCTAGGTGACTTAGCTAGAGCTTTTCATAAATGTGGCTCAGATACTATGTGTCTCCTTATTTACATTTCGTCTGTTCAACTAAAATTTAAAAAAATAAAAAAATATGTGAGGCACCGAACGGTAACCTCGCACGCATGGCCGCCCTGGCCGGCTGGACCTCCGTCCTCGTTGCCATAGCCGTCGGAGTCGTCGTGCTCCTCCTAGCAGCGGAAGGGCGCGTAGGGGCCGCGGCAAGCCTGATTGGCCAGGGCTTGCCGCTTGCGGTGCAGCCGCTCGGCTTCCTCCGCCGTAGCGCGCAGGGTCGGGGCGGCTGTGAACGCCGCCCCCTCCGCTTGCCCTTGCCGGTGACGAGGGCATGCCGATCTTGACCAGTTGGTCATTGAGGCGGCGCCGGCACTGTGCGGACATCTCCGCAGTGGTCTTGGATCGGTCGATGGCCCAGGCCTCCGCGAGCGCAGGGTCTACGAGGACCCAGTCCGGCACGACGGCGTGTTGTCGTCGCCACGTCCGAGGTAATGCAGGGCACGCCCATGCGCGTTCGCAAATGGCGGGGGTGGCTCCTTCTTCACGGTGACCAGGCGCCTACGAGGCGGTGATGGCAGCGCCCTCTCCTTGCCCCGCCAGCGGCTGAGCGTGCTTTTGGAAATATGTCCTAGAGGCAATAATAAAATGGTTATTATTATATTTTCTTGTTCATGATAGTTGTCTATTGTTCATGCTATAATTGTATTGATCGGAAACCGTAATACATGTCTGAATACATAGACCACAACATGTCCCTAGTAAGCCTCTAGTTGACTAGCTCGTTGATCAACAGATGGTCATGGTTTTCTGACTATGGACATTGGGTGTCATTGATAACGGGATCACATCATTAGGAGAATGATGTGATGGACAAGACCCAATCCTAAGCATAGCTCAAGATCGTGTAGTTCGTTTGCTAAACCTTTTCTAAATGTCAAGTATCAGTTTCTTAGACCATGAGATTGTGTAACTCCCGGATACCGTAGGAGTGCTTTGGGTGTACCAAACGTCACAACACAACTGGGTGACTATAAAGGTGCACTACAGGTATCTCCGAAAGTGTCAGTTGGGTTGGCACAAATCGAGACTGGGATTTGTCACTCCGTATGACGGAGAGGCTGGGCCCACTCGGTAATGCATCATCATAATGAGCTCAATGTGACTAAGTGGTTAGTCGCGGGATCATGCATTATGTAACGAGTAAAGTGACTTGCTGGTAACGAGATTGAACGAGGTATTGGGATACCAATGATCGGATCTCGGGCAAGTAACATACCGATTGACAAAGGGAATTGATACGAGGTTACTTGAATCCTCGACATCGTGGTTTTCATCTGATGAGATCATCGTGGAACATGTGGGAGCCAACATGGGTATCCAGATCCCGCTGTTGGTTATTGGCCGGAGAGCTGTCTCGGTCATGTCTGCCTGATTCCCGAACCCGTAGGGTCTACACACTTAAGGTTCGGTGATGCTAGGGTTATTAGGAAGATTTGTATGTGATTAATGAATGTTGTTTGGAGTCCCCGATGAGATCCTGGACGTCACGAGGAGTTCCGGAATGGTCCAGAGATGAAGATTTACATATGGGAAGTTGTCATACGGTCACCGGAAATATTCGGGGCATACCGGTATTGTACCGGGGCCACCGGAGGGGTTCCGGGGGTCCACTGGGAGGGGCGACCTGTCCCGGAGGGCCTTATAGGCTGTAGGAGGAAGGGAACCAGCCCCAAGTGGGCTGGGGCGCCACCCCCCTAGGGCCCATGCGCCTAGGGTTTGGGGGGGGACCCTAGAGGGGGCGCCCCCTTGGCTTGGGGGGCAAACCCCCTCCCCCTTGGCCGTCGCCCCCCTCTAGAGATCTCATCTAGAGGGGGCCGGCCCCCTTCCCCCTTCTCCCTATAAATAGATGGGCGAGGGGAGGGATGCAACACCACATCCAAGGCGCAGCCCCTCCCCTCCCCAACACCTCTCCTCCTCCGTTAAGAGCTTGGCGAAGCCCTGCTGGAGTACTGCCACTCCATCACCACCACGTCGTCGTGCTGCTGCTGGAGCTCTCTTCCTCAACCTCTCCCTCCTCCTTGCTGGATCAAGGCGCGGGAGACGTCTCCGCTCCATACGTGTGTTGAACGCGGAAGTGCCGTCCGTTCGGCACTAGGATCATCGGTGATTTGGATCACGACGAGTACGACTCCATCAACCCCGTTCTCTTGAATGCTTCCGCTCACGATCTACAAGGGGTATGTAGATGCACTCCTCTCTCTCTCTCGCTGCTAGATGACTCCATAGATTGATCTTGGTGATGCGTAGAAAATATTAAATTTCTGCTACGACCCCCTACACGTGCTACGCGGCGACGACACTGGCTCCTCCTTCATGTCCTCCATGTCGCGGCGTCCGACTTGGACGCTGTGGTAGCGCGAGGGGAGGCCGGCTCCTGCTTCACCTCCTGCTTGACGCGGCAGTAAGGCAGCGAGGGCTGCGTCGGACCGTGGTTCCGGAGGGACCGCTCGAGTAGGAACTCCAGCCGTCGCTGGAACTCCTCGTCTATCGCCGCCTCCTCGTCAAGGAGGGGCGACTGTTGTTGCTCCTCATTGTTCGAGGGTAGCACCATGTAACACCTTGTAATTAAACTATAGTGAATTCCCCCTAAATATGCCAAGTCATCATGTTTTGCCAGCTTAATTGCCAGTTGTCCCAAAATTAGATTTCAATTTTAATTAAATTGCAAGTAAAAAACTATATCTTCAAACCCTGAAACGAAAATGTTGGTAATATTGAAAATAATCGCTAAGTAATTATGTTAAGGAAAACAACATCACCTTAGCAAAATGACCCTGACAACATTTAAACAGGGCCCATAGCAACTATTTAAGACCATTAAATATAAACACAAATTTATATGTTTGAAAATGGTCCCAAACTTTGTGAACAATTTCAAAATAATGTGTGTGGATTACCCCCGGGCGAGAAAAAACGGGCGGGAAAACAATGTTTTCGGATCCGAAATTGCGGGGCCCGTAACCCTACTAGACGGCCTTATTTGGCCCTGATTTTTCCCGGATGAATCCAAATTCCCAAAGTCTATATAGTTGTAAGAAGTCATCCCTAAATGCAAAAACGTCTAGATCCCGAGAATCACAAGTCTGGGGGAACCCCATCTTTTCGAGAGCTCTCCAACGCCACCTCGAATGCCTCCATCGGAGCCCGCATGCGTCGGCTACGCCCCTCGCAAAAAGCAACCGACCCATGAAATCCCCGGGCCAAAATGTCAACCACGGGCACCGGGCAAGTATGCCCGCGCCGGAATTTGGGCGGGAAAATGAGGGCACGCTAACCGGGGCCGCGTGAAGCCCAAGTTTGGATCGGAAAGTCCCCAAATCTTCGGCCCAATGTGGTGGACCCCCGAGCACGGGAGGGAAGAATACTCGGTCAACCGGTAGAGCAAAGGACGTCGGGACGGCGCGTGGGATCCCGTGCATGCAAACAGTGGCGCGCATGGGTGCTTCGGTAGCCGTGCCACAAGATATTTTTTCAAAATTCCTCGAAAGCGTCCCAAACCTCACGGAGAGGTCAAGGCTACGTTTGCGAATTCTCTCGCAAAGAAGGGGACCCTTCCGAAGCTTCGTAGGCCCGTGTGGACCGTTCTCCGTCCCGCGTGACGAGCGGGTATTTCACTGTTTGGCAAGACGCAGCACGCGGCCTTGGTCCCAGTCGTCCTCTTCCACGGTCCTCGACTCTCCGTGAACTTTACAATGGATCCGGAATCGGCCCGATCAGAGACTGTATGCCCGAGCCGCGGGGTCCCGCCCGAGGCGATCTTCCGTCCGAGGCCATGATCGCATGCGTGCAGTCATCCGCAACCAAAGTTTAAAAAAAAAGAAAATAAAACACTTATTTTAGGATGAAGGGAGTACTACATGTGCAAATGTGTTCACAGGATCACTTGCAAAATTCCTTCAGCACAACATATATTGTTAGCACGTGCAAATGGCTTTGATTTGACCGTCCATTCATTTAACCCCCTCCCATAAAGAGGATTTCGTTTATTTGAAGGAAAAAGAAATAGGAAAGTCACTCGAAAATCATTCGTTCGTTCAAGGAACTAACTAATGCAACAACTATCTGCCCTGCTTATGTTTACAAAAAATCAGATTCAAAAGTCCGATTGAACCAAACGTTACATATTAGATCAGATTGAGCGCAAATGAATTTACTTGCTGCTGACAGGTTCAAGCCGTGTTACCAAGCAACAAACACGTCACACATTACCAAATCATGAGTTTAGCGCCCACCAGATAGTAGCACGGGAATCATCCACGAAAGCAGCGGGTTCTTTTTTGTTTTTTGAACCAACTGTCTTACGATGCCCCTCGTAACTGATTGATGCAAAGACCATCAGACATCCTCCAGTGCCTTCCTGTCCTGAAACATCAATGAGTAGCAAATGGATGAAGATACATAAGCAGAGGTAGTAGCAGATCAAAAATATTAGGGACATATTGTTACAGATTAAAAAAAATGGAGGAACAATGGCGATCGGGGCTACAGTCTTACATGCCAAGCGCATAATTTCTTTAAGACGAACATGCTCCAGCTTTCGACAATTTGGATGTCCAACTGTTCCACAAGACTTTATGAACTCATCATTGCAGTAATTAAGATAAAAATATTCAAGAGACCTGGGCAATGTAGGAAGCGACCAGATATTCCAACAAGTAGATATAGTGAGTGCCTTCAGCGATGTGAGTTGTTCCATATTGGTGGGTAATGTGTCCCAGCGGCAATTCTGAAGCACTAGCCGACAAAGATGAGGGAAAGCCTCAAGTTCAGGACCAGGTCCCAATTGACTCCACTTATATAAGTGAAGATTTTGCAGGTCCGTCGGGCCACCATCCATTCTGGGTACCTCGAACCTTTGTAGCCCTCGATCATCAGTGTTTCAAGTTTCGCAGGAGGGCACAGGCCCTCAAGTACCTCTGCTTCAACTTCTGGACTGCACCTTGTATCATCATCATAATCCCATTCCAACATCAGTTCTGTGATCCGTTCCTTGGCACCTAGATTGGCTTCAAGAGCTTCCTCCTTGCCTTTGACATTTTCAAGGCCATTGATTACCAGATTGCCACGAAGGTCGTTTAGGTCTCTCAGTTGCTTTATCTCATAACCCTGTACATTCCTTACTGTGAATGTGTTGCATGGTAATGCTTGGAGTGAGATCAACCTTCCTATGTTAGGACATTTCACACTCTTGCACATTATGTACCGCAGGTTGGTAAGGTTATCAGTAGTAAATTCAGAAGTTTGGCTATGATGACCAAAATCTAGCAGCTGAATATGGTGAAGTTCAGCTAGCGCACTTGGTAAAATTACAGTGCATTTGAATGTCCTGAAAGCAAGATAGCATAGGTGCTTTAACTGGCTAATGGATTCTGGGATCGAGAACTTACTGGGTCGTGTGATTGGATGATGCTCCCGGCTGAAAGCAACAGCGAGTACCCGCAATTTCGGCAGGCTATTGCATATACTCTCAATGACTTTTTCCTCCACTGGTGTATCCTTTTCAACCACATAAATAATTAGAGTGCGTAAATTTTCCAATGCAAGGATCTTCTTCGTAATCAATTCTCCGTCATAATTTTGAACAAAAAGGTGGCGAACATCTCGGGGAACATCTCCTTTCCAGACTATTCCTCTCTGACTCCTTGCATTCTCGATTCTGAAGTAACCCCTTCCAACGATCTTGTCTAATAAATCATGCAGCAGATCAAGGATTGTAATGTATTTGATAGAGTAATCATCTTCTTCTGGTTGCAGAAATGAGCATGGCACTAACTCTTGAACATAGCCCTCAGCTACATCTTCCATGTCCTCTGTTGCACAATTAGTCTTTATAAACCCTTGCGCTATCCACAGGTGAACTAACTCGTCCTTATTTAACTTGGACCTTTTGGGAAAAATACTGCAGTATTTGACGCATCGCTTGATGTCTGGATTAAGCTGTTGATAGCTCAACCAAATAGCATGCATGATGTCATTCTTCAACATGCCCGGATTAAGCCGCTGACAATTACATGAATTATTATGTTAGCAATTTAGACCAACAATACAGTGTCATTTGTAATGCGCGTACATATGATACGGTATATTTTTCCGCACAATTTAAATATATAATATAATTTTAAATGCTTACATGATATGTATGTAAAATATGGGTGCAGCCAAATGGCTCCCAAGAACATGCATCTGGACGAATAGACAGTTCAAAAAAGAATCTTTTTTACATATGTACAAATTTGTGCTCGTTGTGTGATTGCGAAACATTCATGAAAATTCAAACTATTTTGCACCTAAAAGAAAAAAAACAATGCTTAAAACAAACAAAAAAGTTAAGCCCTAAAACTGTTTTTTGTACACAAGGTGCAACATTTATTTTTCTTCCATGAAAATTTACAGGCTCACAAAACACATGAATTATTTTATTTATTTGAAAAGTTGTTTCATTTCTCTAGAAAGCCTGTGCTCTGAGGTGCAACTTCAAATTAACCACATAAATATAAATTATTGTGCATGAACAAATGAAAATAAAATCTGTCCTATTATTTAAGGTATGTACAGAACATATGGGAGCCATCTTGTGAATGTGTGGTACGGAAAAGAGAGAAACCAAGAAAAAGAATCATTTTTGATACATTCCTATTTTACAAGTACTTGTGCAAAAAAAATGTTTAAGTTGTCAAATGTACTCTTAATCAATGAACGGCTCAAATTAAATATTTCTCTTAGCTTATAGGAGGTACAGAACGCATCAAGTGCACCAGCCGAATTTATGCACCGGATGCACCTGTGTTTTTTGGGACATTGGATGAAAAGGCGGTGTGCAATATTTGGGAACTAGTTGGGCTGTAGAATATTTTCCAAAACAACCCTGTATTTTATTGAAATCAACCAACACTCTAGCTCTTTTGGTCTTTGGCTGCTACTATTCTTGGAAAGCAAGGTTATGTTTTTACCAATATCAACCTGCAGTCGATCTCATTTCGGAAAAACAACCCGGTGGTTTATCTCATGTTGAACTTTATGAAACTTAGTTTCATATCCAGAATTTTCATGAAACTTTGTTTTGGTATCCAAAATTTGGTTCCATGGTAAAAGCCCAACAAGCTGAAGGGTGGGGTTGATTTTAATGCAATACAAGGTTTATTATGTAAATATGTTAGCGGTCAATAGATCTTTGCCATCACTTCTCCGTCCGACGGTTGTAGAGGCATGGGTGCATATCTGTTCCACAGATTCGCCCAGTGCACTAAATATGTTATGGTAGGAGCAAAGTTGGAGTCTTCAAAAAGCTTGAAACATAAATATGTTCAACATTTGATTGTTTCAAATATCTCTCCATGAAAAACACATAGGTTCAAATGAATCGTGAAACCAACACTGGAATATAGCTAGAGAGGTTTCAGAGGAAGTTTTCTAGGATGTCGTCTATTTACCAAAGGATGCAGTGTTATATTTTATATTATTAATAACAATCATGCAAATTTAACAACACTATTTTTGTTTGCATGATAAAAATATTCTTTCAAATGTTAACAATCATGAAGGGATAATAGATATGTTTAGCTGCTATTTTTGTTTGCATGATACAAATATTCTTTCAAATGTTAACTATTTTCGTAACCACATATATAATTTATCATATATCAATAATTACTGATATGTTTAGCTGCGAACCCACCTCAGAGCTTGTCTCTCCTGAAGCATTAGGCATATCTTTATGGAGTTCATTTGAAGCATTTTTCACCTGTTCAAATAACCAATTAAGTAAACTTCCCCTCATCTGCTAGCTTGGAGCAACAAAATTGCAAATGGAGATGTAGACAAGCTCCCAAGATAAGTTTTGTGGGAGGGATGTCGTGGATAACCCGGGAGAGATCTTTCCTTCTGTGAAGTAATCATGCTAGTTTTGATACATATGTCCATAATTTCTCTTTCATCAAGTCTACTGATTATATGTTTTGTATCCGGTCTATTCGCCGGGTTGAAGTCGGTGCACTCTAGTCCTATCTCAGCACATACTCGTACCTGTTCCACCTGTACGTCACTCTGTGATATGTCCAACATCTTACTCCAACTTTCGACTACCTACATATTGAGTTTGTGAGTTGTGAAAAGAAGCACCATATTTTCAATGTGAAATTAAAGTATGTCGTATACATACTAGCCTCATACATGATGTCTACGGCTTAAGCAAAACCACATATATTAAGACTTCAAACTAACAATAAAAAATTTCCAAGAACTTAACTAGGGTCCGCCCCTTGTTTCATCTCACATATCAGAGGAAAATATGTATAAATTCAAATAATAATAAATATGCACCCAAGTTTAGGTTGGCGATAACTTAGACAAGGGTGGTGAGATTGTATAGCCACTCTCCCACATAAGTAAGCTGGATTTTATTCCTTCTCATATATATGGCCATGTGAGTTTGCATTATCTCATTCATCAAAACGAATAGGGGCATGCTCATTTCTCTGTAAGGGAAAGGCTATGCACAATAGACCCAAAGTGGTCAGACCCTTCCCCGGACCCTGGGCAAGCGGGGGCTAAATGCACCGGGCTGTCCTTTTTTGTAAATCGCGATGATGTCCTGATGCTCGGACAGTCAAAAACAAATGTTGCTTGATCCATGTGTACCCAATTTTTCATTTCCTCCTTTCAATGTGTTACCAAAATTATACTCCTTATTAGGCAACAGGAAAAAGGAAAGGTAGATTCAGTCATTGACCATTTAATTCTTACCAATCAAGTATTGAACAATGTTTTTCAAAATACTCCATGTTGCACTAAATTTTTCAGCTAAAATCATGATTTCAATCTGGTTCAACGTAAAATCTGTAGGATTTTCAAATGCTAAATATTGGCGCAACATGACAATGCTTCAGATGTTATTCTACCACACTTTAGTGTGGCAAAGTTCTATGTGTGTTCCATATCAGAGGTTCAAATCCTAGTTTTCATATTTATAATGTTGTAGAATCTCTAAGTGTTTTAGCTAAAATGTAGAGTCTGTGGTGGATTTGTTGCTAGAATTGGCATAGAGTGATAATATGCTGCATCTTAAAAGAGAAGGTTTGAACGTACAACTTTTATTTTCAAAAGAAGACCTAATTTGTGCTTACCTTGTCAACATCATGATACCCCTTCTTTCCGGTGAGTATCTCTATGATTATTACTCCGAGACTATAGATATCAAGCCGGTACGAATGGCGGTATCTGATTTCAGTACGGTCAAAAAATTCTGGTGCCGTATATCCACTGCATAATTGTATATCCATGTGATTGGTTAATCAGCAAGGTAATGCATGTGTTAGTACAAGTCATAGCATCATTTTTTTTTAATTTTCAATAGGATTAGCAAACTTACATCGTTCCTCCTTTCCTTGTAAGATCTCGGCTTTGCATTTCTTTAAAGCACCTTGATAGACCGAAATCAGCAATTTTTGGTACCATATTAGCATCCAATAATATATTTGCGGGCTTTAAATCTAAGTGGACAATATTATTCTGATGAAGATGGTGTAACCCCTGACAAATTCCTGTGATAATTTGAAAACGGTCTCTCCACTGAAGTCTGTGAGTTGTATCTACGAAAGGGAAAGGATAAAGGAAGTTTCCTATTATTTGACATACTTCAAAACTTTAATATTGGAAAGTATAGATAGTATACGACACGGTGAAAACTATATATGGGATACTGAAGCATATGATCTTTAACAATGAAAATAAAGGTTAAGAAAAACTCTGCGTGCCACATGATCCTATACCAGTGATGTACTCATAACGGCTCCCATGAGGAAGATACTCGAAGCAGAGCAACCTTTGGTGTACGTCAGCCATGATGAATTTTTCATTGCACCTTTCCATACTCCCTTGTCTGTCAGCACAGTATCCCAGAAACCGTACTATATTTTTGTGTTTCACCATCATGAGACATTCAACTTCTTGGTGGAATTCCTTTTCATCCATAAGCGTATTGGTCAACCTCTTCACGGCCACAGTGGTACTCACAAGCTTTTCCTACAGTGAGAATATGCCTTGTCAGCAACAACTTCAGTTTGCAGATTAAGTTTGATCAAGACTGGGGCAGCTACTGTACCTTATAAACCACCGCAAACCCACCACTCCCAATTTCCTGCTCCGCAGAGAAACCATTTGTGATTTTTTCCAGAAGTGACAGAGGCAGGGGCTTGGGCTCTGCCGTTTCATTACGTAGCATGCACTCCAGGTCCCTTGGTGTGAAGGTAGATCGGCGATGCATTTGCAATTAAACGCCAAGGTACTCCTGAAACAAGAGCAAGCGCATTATTCGTGATTGCCCTGATCCATTGATTGTTTTTTCTTGTATAATTACGAAATCACAACGATCTTGCACTCTTCTGTTTCTGAAATAGAAAAAGTCAACGAACTGTTTGCTTGACAGTATAATAGCTTCTTTGCTCTCTTGTGTAAGGTAGGTGAGGTCTTTCAATCTATCTATACAAAAATTGTCAAATCTTACGCCCGCCAATCACCTCCCTAAGGTGATTAGTAGAAGAAGCACACAAATCACCTCTGATGCAGCTAGCTTCAACTAAGAGGAGTACCTGTTCCTTTGGTTTTCTGTTTCTTTAATCTACTAGTCAGCACTGTACACTCTGTAGAGTTTTCTCATACTCCCTCCATTCCACAATGTAGTGCCTATAGATTTTTATGAAAGTCAAACTTTGCCACCTTTGACCAAGTATATAGAGAAAACTGTCTACATCTACAATATCAAACATGCACATTCTGAAAATATAACTCACGGTGTATCCAATGATGTGCATTTGGTATTCTAGATGTACCTACTTTTCTCTATAGATATGGTCACAGTTTGTAATGTTTGACTTTTGCAAAAATCTATAAGCACTACATTATGGAACGGAGGGAGTACTAGTTTCTAGAGTTCTCTGTAACCTTATTTTGTAAGTCTCCCCTAGTGACTAGAGGGGAGAACAGAGTAGTAGATGAACTAC